>NW_028222839.1:0-25000 GCF_056783735.1 Eptatretus burgeri | reverse complement strand
CCCTCGAAGATGAAGGCGAGCGTCCGTGTCCTGGTTCTCGATTCAAAGGAACCTCCGGAGTTCGATCGGCATCAGTACGAGTTGCGGGTCGCCGAGGACGTGCCCGTTGGAACTCTCGTCGGAACCGTCTCGGCAACAGACCCCGATGGACCCAAGATACCCGTCAGGTGAGCACGAAAGGACGAAATATTGACACTTGTTGATTGCACGCGTCTTCACCTCCAGGTTGACATTCGAGGACGAGCACCGGACGTGAAAGCCAACTCGAGTTTTAACGCGAGGCAGCAGGATATCTCAGGTGTTTCACTTGGGTTCGATTTCCAACAGAGTCTGCGTTTACTGAAACCTACCACTCTGGTGCAACGCTGAAAAAGGGGGGTCCCGCAACATGAAGAATAAACCTTTAAAAATCCCCTCCAGAACGGCTTCACACATCGAGGGGAAACTTCACCCTCATGTTCCCCAAGGCTTGGGGATTCCAGGGTGTCCATGAATACTTAATGTGTCACATGGTTTGGCAGCAATATTGGATTGAACGAGAATCTGAAAAAAAATATTTGTCTTGAACCGTGAAACGTCACAATTATGATGTCGTCGTCATGGGGAATATACGTTTGAAATTCCAACCTGATTGGACGCATGGTCTGGCAGCCAGAATTATTTAATTTTTTTGAATCTGGGTTCATGGATTTAAATAAAAATTGGTACAAGTACGTATGGTGATGTCATGATGTGGGCGGGGCGTGTCTGGTGACGTCACGACGTCGAAGAGTGCCCTTCTAGTTTTTTTTCATCAAATCTTAAGAAAAAGTGTTCACAACTTCAGAATTATGGTATCTGTAATAACAATAACGGATTAATCAAATTGCGTGAAATATAATCGGCCATTTTTGTCTTTTCAAACAAAGGTACGTCATCGATCGACGGTCGGACCTGGGATTGAAGTTTGACGTCAATGCCATCACTGGTGAGATACGGACTCGTCAAAGACTGGATCGTGAAGAAGAAGCCTCCTTCATCCTGCTCCTCCAAGCGTCAGAGATCGGTGAGTCAGTGCAAAGGACCCAGGAGGGAAATGGCCGGCAAAGTGGACGTTCACTCGCTGTGCGGTCTCGAAGCGTTTACAAAATGTGTCACGTGATCACGAAATGTGTTACGTGCTCACGAAATGTGTCACGTGCTCGCGAAATGTGTTACGTGCTCACGAAATGTGTCACGTGCTCGCGAAATGTGTCACGTGCTCGCGAAATGTGTCACGTGCTCGCGAAATGTGTCACGTGCTCACGAAATGTGTCACGTGCTCACGAAATGTGTCACGTGCTCACGAAATGTGTCACGTGCTCGCGAAATGTGTCACGTGCTCACAAAATGTGTCACGTGCTCGTAAAATGTGTCACGTGCTCGCGAAATGTGTCACGTGCTCGCGAAATGTGTCACGTGCTTGTAAAATGTGTCACGTGCTCGCGAAATGTGTCACGTGCTCACGAAATGTGTCACGTGCTTGTAAAATGTGTCACATGCTCACGAAATGTGTCACGTGCTCGCGAAATGTGTCACGTGCTCGCGAAATGTGTCACGTGCTCACGAAATGTGTCATGTGCTCACGAAATGTGTCACGTGCTCACGAAATGTGTCACGTGCTCGCGAAATGTGTCACGTGCTCACGAAATGTGTCACGTGCTCACGAAACGTGTCACGTGCTCGTAAAATGTGTCACGTGCTCGTAAAATGTGTCACGTGCTCACGAAATGTGTCACGTGCTCACGAAATGTGACATGTGCTCACGAAATGTGTCACGTGCTCGTAAAATGTGTCACGTGCTCGCAAAATGTGCCACGTGCGTGTAAAATGTGTCACGTGCTCACAAAATGTGTCACGTGCTCGTAAAATGTGTCACGTGCTCGCGAAATGTGTCACGTACTCGCGAAATGTGTCACGTGCTCACGAAATGTGTCACGTGCTCGTAAAATGTGTCACGTGCTCGCGAAATGTGTGATGTGCTCGCGGAATGTGTCACGTGCTCGCGAAATGTGTCACGTGCTCAGGAAATGTGTCACGTGCTTGTAAAATGTGTCACGTGCTCACGAAATGTGTCACATGCTCGCCCGTTTTCTCATCAGAGGACTCGTCCCAGGTTGGACAAGCTTCCGTTGTTGTTCACATTGTCGACGTCAACGACAACGCTCCTGAAATTGTTCCACCCACGGACCTTCCCATCTGCGAGAATGCACACCAAGGGGAGGTAATGGTGGCGGCACGATACACGTATGTTCACTCACAAACAGCCGTGCACCAGTTTAACTCGTCTCACAGGATGCACCACTTTAACAGGTTCGGACTCCATTTGGTGTCGAGTCACAAGAACTTGGACTGTGACTCGGATTATAAAATGTTAAAGAGCAGACAATAATTCCTTGCGGGCCCTGTCAGTTTATCTGAGTGAACCAGGTGAACTCTGAGGACGGCCGGACAGATGTTGACCTTCACTGGCACGTGATCAGATGGAGCAACATGCGCCATTTTAAAATGAGGTGATCCGGGATTTAGGAGGTGTGAGAGCGGGACACGGAGAGTGAGAAATGGAGTTCTTGAAGTGCAGTGCCACTCCACCGCCAGGACGGTCAAACCGGAGGAGACAATATCCAATGAGAGACAATATCTAAGGAGAGACAATATCCAATGAGAGACAATATCTAATGAGACACAATATCTAAGGAGAGACAATATCCAAGGAGAGACAATATCCAAGGAGAGACAATATCCAAGGAGAGACATCTAATATCTAAGGAGAGACAATATCCAAGGAGAGACAATATCCAAGGAGAGACAATATCTAAGGAGAGACAATATCCAAGGAGAGACAATATCCAAGGAGAGACAATATCTAAGGAGAGACAATATCCAAGGAGAGACAATATCCAAGGAGAGACAATATCCAAGGAGAGACAATATCCAAGGAGAGACATCTAATATCTAAGGAGAGACAATATCCAAGGAGAGACAGTATCTCAGGAGAGACAATATGTAAGGAGACGCTATCCAATGAGAGACAATATCCAATGAGAGACAATATCTTAGGAGAGACAACATCTCAGGAGTCAGGAACGTCCTGTGGGAGGAAGGATTCTGTGAAACAGAAGACGTCTGGATTATCAGATCTGTCAGGTTGTCAGGATCTGTCAGGTGGAGGCCTCGGATGTATGAGGTCCAAACGGTTATGGACAATGGAGGAGGAGCTGCCGATCGGGGGTAGGAATGTGGAAACGAGCAAGGAGAGGGTGCGGGGATGGGGCAAAGCTGGGAGGGGGAGAAACCGTAAGAGTAAGGAGCGGAGGGCGGGGGAAGCAGAGGTAAAGTGGGACGAGGCGGGAGCAGATAGGAGGGGACTGACATGGAGGGGTTCGACACCACGAGCGGAAGTGAAGGCGAAATTTTTGTTGCGTGTGCACAACGTCTCTGTGAAGTGTACGTTTCACGATTCCCAACCTGGTGAACCTGCGACAGACTGCATGCGTCAGGTGGAGGTGAGAATGTTTTTGATTGAAGGCGTGGAGGAAAATACCGCAGGAGGTGAAAGAGGAGGCTGGATGAACGAAGTGTTTCGAAGTGAGCAGGTTTTGGGGAATAAGCCTTGTAAACGAGAAAAGGAAGAGTTTTTGATGAAGAAGAAGAAGAATGAAAGGGTTGTTCCTGACGGAGTATTAAGACAAAATTTAAGTGTTTCGGACAAAAGAAAAGGCTCGCAGTCCCGATATACTCGGAGTCGCGACAACTTGCAATTTGAAGCCATTTTGTGTCCATCGAGCGCGGCTCACCGAACCCGTGCCCATTGTACGTGAAGCCTGATGCGCCCGTTTTCTCATGAAGCTCTTTGTTCCCAAAAAGGGAGATCATGTCACTTAATGCTTCATTGTCTTTCTTCCAACACGTCAGAATGAGCACACAATCGGACAGGATTGGTTTAACCTGAAAACACATCGTAGAAACCATTGCAAAATGAAGTGCGATGCGCAAGTCAAGGTTCACACTGATGAGTGTCTGATTGGAGGTGGACAGAGAGAGAGTGAGTAGATGATACACCGAGTGACAGAATGTAGAAATTTGAAAGAATTGGAAGAAGGAAAGTTTCAAAGAGAAATGGAGGGACGCCATGCACACCACCGAGAGAGTTGAGGATTTGGAAAAGATTACAATTAGTGGAGAAAAAGAGAGACAGAGCTTGAGAAGATCGATTGATTGCATGTTCCGCCTGAAGACAGGTCATTGGCCGCTTGGCAACAGGAAGGTAATCTTAATTAACTTAATTTCCCCCCCCCCAATTTTTTTCCTTCCGGCATCTGTCGGGAATCGATACATTTTTGAAACCCTTCTCTGATCGATTGGTGCATCCAGTGGCACAGCATCCTGTCATATTAAAAAGAACGATGCGCCGTCGTGTATCGTGTGCTCGTTCAACGAACCATCGGTGGAAACAAAATGGCGCCAACGACCCACGTGAACAAAATTTCCAGGACGTGCCGTGTCGCTACTCCTTGTATCTAAGGACTATAGTTTAGGCCCAACAAATCCCATTAGTGGATTTGTTTCTTCTTCTGGTACCCGTGCGATATCTTTACACTCCCCCTGCTGCAGGTATTACACGTACTCCATGCGATTGACCGTGACGAGCCCTCAAATGGACCGACGTTTCATTTTTCACTCTTTGGAGGAGCCATGAGTCCCAACTTCATTCTGCGCGACAACCTGAGTACGTAAGAGCAGAGATGCCTCATTGGGTTAGCTCAGTGCTCTCACCTCGAGCATTGAAATTTTTTTTTATGATTTGTGCCCCCTTCGGATGTCCGTTTGACGCTTCCTTATCCTCTCCGTGAATACCCTGTATTTTGTATTTCAGATGATACAGCAAGTATAATATCAAAGCGTGAGCATTTCAACAGAACAGAGAGCCACTTCGTGCTGCGAATCCGAGTCACGGACCGTGGAGTTCCACCACAAGCAAAAATTAATTTTTTAACTTTGAGCGTCTGCAAGTGTAACTCAGTCGGTCTTCCAGTTGCCTGTGCAGCTGAGGCCCTGCATGGAGCTGCAAATCACAGCACGGAGGGTCTCGTAGCTGTTGCTGTATGCTTCTTCAGCCTGCTGGGTGAGTGTCAACCATTCTCCGATTTTACAAAAACCACATTTGTTTCGAAGCAGGGAGAATCTATTCTGTTTCCTTCCTTTGTGTGATTACCGCTTTGTTTCCTCCCTTTGTGTGATTACCGCTTTGTTTCCTCCCTTTGTGTGATAACCGCTTTGTTTCCTCCCTTTGTGTGATTACCGCTTTGTTACTTCCCTTTGTGTGATTACCGCTTTGTTTCCTTCCTTTGTGTGATTACCGCTTTGTTTCCTCCCTTTGTGTGATTACCACTTTGTTTCCTCCCTTTGTGTGATTACCGCTTTGTTTCCTTCCTTTGTGTGATTACCGCTTTGTTTCCCCCTTTTGCGTGATTACCGCTTTGTTTCCTCCCTTCGTGTGATTATCGCTTTGTTTCCTTCCTTTGTGTGATTACCGCTTTGTTTCCTTCCTTTGTGTGATTACGGCTTTGTTACTTCCCTTTGTGTGATTACCGCTTTGTTTCCTTCCTTTGTGTGATTACCGCTTTGTTTCCCCCTTTTGCGTGATTACCGCTTTGTTTCCTTCCTTTGTGTGATTACCGCTTTGTTTCCTCCCTTTGTGTGGTTACCGCTTTGTTTCCTTCCTTTGTGTGATTACGGCTTTGTTACTTCCCTTTGTGTGATTACCGCTTTGTTTCCTTCCTTTGTGTGATTACCGCTTTGTTTCCTTCCTTTGTGTGATTACCGCTTTGTTTCCCCCTTTTGCGTGATTACCGCTTTGTTTCCTCCCTTTGTGTGATTATCGCTTTGTTTCCTTCCTTTGTGTTATTACCGCTTTGTTTCCTTCCTTTGTGTTATTACCGCTTTGTTTCCTCCCTTTGTGTGATTACCCTATTTGTTTCCTCCCTTTGTGTGATTACCCTATTTGTTTCCTTCCTTTGTGTGATTACCGATTTGTTTCCTTCCTTTATGTGATTTTTGTTGTTTTTTTTCCAGTAATCATTGTCCTGTTCCTTGCATTACGGCGAAGACAGAATGAGCCAATTCTGCTGGATGAGGGTCTTGCATTTGATATCATCAACGACAATACTGAAGGTTGTGAGAATGACACAGAGGCCTTCGATATCTCTGTTCTTCAGTGGGCTGCTGAAGGAATGGCCATTACTTCAGGTTTTCACGACAGTCTAAAGAAATGTCCTCCCTGTGTTGTGCTCCAGGAATCGAATGATTCATTGGACGTAACTTCATTCATAAATGCTCAAGTCAAAGAAGCCAATTCATGTCCAGGACTTCCTCCGTTTGACTCGATCCTAGTCTATAACTATGAAGGTGTTTGTTCGGAGGCCGGCTCACTGAGTTCACTCAACTCCAGTTTTTGTGACCTTGATCTCAATGACACTAACCTGCAAGAAAGCTCATCTCATGTCAGAGCTAATGTACAGAACATTTAACAAGGCAGGAGGCAAGAGTGGCGGGAGAGGGAAGCACAAAATATTGGGGAACAAAGACAATAGGAGATCTGTGGAAGGGATAGGGATGGGGCACGGGAGTAAACAAGAAGGTACTACAGGGACTTTCAGGAAAGAAAACAGGGAATTTGAAGGAGGTGGGTTTGGTGTGGATTAGCGGGGGAAGAAAAGATTGAGGATTTGGATGGGGAAAGATATGAGATGGTGGTGAACAGCTGTTTTGAAGACCTGGAGGGAGGAATGGGATTAAAGAGAGTGTGGTTGTTTGTTTCAGAGGTGGCAAAAATAGGAATGAGAGAGTGAAGGGTGAGCGGTGGTTCTTGAAATTAAGATTCTTGAGATTGATGTTAAATACACCTCAATGGGGCACGCAGGATAACCGAGAGCTATGAATGGTCACCATGGTCTCTTCCAGGCACAGGTGGTTCTGAAAATGCGGCACGTGACACAACATTCCTGCAATAAATGTGTTCCACACTACAAAATGTCTGGCTGGTATCCTCTGGGAAGAGGGTTTTTTTGTGTCACAGCAAGCAATTTAGAATTCTTATATTAAACAGAAATTGTATTAAAGTCTTTGGAAAATCACTTTTTTGTGGATATTTTTAATTGTATGGCCTGACTATTCATCTCTTTAAGCAATGGTGGTACAACCGACGCTTCTGTGTTTGTAAAGGGGGTGTAACACCATGAACGTGTCACGTGCTGTCGCCTCGGATGGTTCTGTTGGCACAGACTCGATCTGTGCCTGGGTTATAAGAACCCTGCAAAAGACTGAAACGATGTTGAATGTACTGTGTTCGATGTTACCATGACTCAAAAGACGAGAAGTGCCTTCTATAGAGCACACACCTCCACCATACAATGTCTGATCCAGTCGAACATATCGGGCCCAACAAAATTTTGAAATATCTTGCTATACATCGTTTTTTGCCCCATCTCTCAAAAATAATCACTTAAAAAGAAATATATTTAAATGACACCTCCAACACTCCTCTCGCCGAAGAAGCTGCATAAAGCAACCCAAGAAGGCCTACACAAGGTAAGCATCTTGCTGTTTCAAACCCTTCCCAGAGTTCCTCCACAGCTGGAAGGTGTACACACATAGTAGTGGATGCAGTGACATGCTGCTCTGACGCATGCTCCCATACCTCACTTGGCGGCCATACTGTTTCGGATCAGCTTCTTTTCGTGAAATGTTCCCATAGGTAGTCGATCATATATTTTATGTTTCCCATTGATCCGTTGAGTGGTTTCAGAAAAAGGTATTCTTGTGATTGAATATGGCTGCCATTTCACGTGACTGATGACGTCGTTGTTAACAAATCATGTTTTCCGTGGGAAATCGATCACAAATTGAAAGCTTCGCATTCGATCAGTTCCAGCGGTTTGAGAGAAGATTGTTAAAGGTTTTCCTGTTTTCCAAAACGGTGGCCAAACGAGATCAGAATCCAAGTACTTTTTGGGACCCTTCAACCTTGCGATGACCTCCTGATATGTGAAGGAGGCATGACGTGAACAAACTTGAGTTCTACCACACCAATGATCATTTAAGCCATGTTTGGTCAGAATCCCATCAGCAGTTTCAGAGAAGAAGTTGCAAGTGTTTACGGACGGACGACGAGCCATTCCATAAGCTCACCTCAATCATGTTCCAGGTGAACAAAATGGATCAGGAATTTCAATGTTTTAATGATTACAGCTAATACAACGTGGAAAAATATTTTTTATACAAATTTAATGGAAAACTTTAACATAAATTTAAACTTAGATCAAACATTTTAACTTTGCTCTCTTTGTCCTGCCACTCCACCTTCATCTTTTGCAATCCTAAAAAAATAAGCTACAAAAGATAATTCTCAAATTACCATAGAAAACGATTGGAATGCAAAGACAGCCAAAGTGCTCCATAAAATCGATTCACAAGATTTATGAGAAGCAAGTGGAGGTGCTCAAGTTCGAGTCCCTTTTTCCACATTTAATTTTAAATGGCTCACATCAGTGAGAAGATAGACTAACTGGAATGTTTAAACGTTCGTGTGAAAATGAGGTGTGGTTGACACGGTGGAGAAGGGTGGTGTGTTGCAAATCAGGAGTTCATCTTCGATTGAAATGAAAACTTTGAAAAGGACACCCTCAGATAGTACTTGTCACCAAGATGATGATTGTGCAGTTTAATTAATGCAATGATGGCTTCCTCCACAGTGCCCAGCTGCAACAGGGCCATCGTACGGGTGCCCCTAGAAAGCAGACCGACATCCGTTCAAGTGAAACAGGGCATGTGGGATTGTATTGAGATCTATAAACGTTTCACCATCGTTTGGCAGTTTCCGCAACAATTAAATATAAATAAATAAGACAGCTGGACCTGCAGCTTGGCCTCATGTTGTAAGCCAAATTTGGTCGCATTCTCACTGGTGGGGCGAGAGAAGATTTTTTGAAGGAATTAACGCAACTGCCATTTTGTCACACTTCCGGTCACGTGATCGGCATGGCCTCTGCAATTTACCATCAGGATCCTTTCCTAATGTTGTAACCCAAATGTGGTAGCATTATGACGTGAGTCTGGAGAAAATGGTTTTTGAAGGTATTTGCGTCACCGCCATTTTGTCACACTTCCGGTCACGTGATCGGCGTGGCCTCTGCAATTTACCATCAGGACCCTGTCCTAATGTTGTAACCCAAACGTGGTAGCATTCTGACTGGTAGGTCCGGAGAAGAAGATTTTTGAAGGAATTTACGCGATTTTCCCAAAAATTGATCAAGTCGGTCATTTTGACACTTCCGGTCACGTGAGTGGCATGACCTCCACAATTTAACATCCCTACTCTGCTTGATGTTGTAACCGAAATTTTGTAGCATTCTGACTGGTGGGTCTGGAGAAGAAGATATTTGAAGGAATTTGCGCGATTTTCCCAAAAATTGATCAAGTCGGCCATTTTGACACACTTCCGGTCACGTGAGTGGCATGACCTGCACAATTTAACATCCCTACTCTGCATGATGTTGTAACCGAAATTTTGTAGCATTCTGACTGGTGTAACATACCACCGAGAATCCATCCAGAATCCAGATCAGGTCGCCCATCCAAACTCAGCAGCGGGCAAGCAGGAAACTGGTTCGGGATGTAAATCCAACAAGGACTTTGAAAGATCTGCAAGGCTCTACTGTATGTCCAAGACGGGGGTCAGTGGTTATCCATCAACAATATCCCGCTTCCCTTCACAAAGCTGGACTTCCCTCTATGGACAGGTGGCAAGAAAGAAACCAGAACTGAAAGAGACCCATCGAAAAGCTCGTACGGAGTTTGTGAAAAAAAAACATCTGAATGACACCGCAGGCAAGTGGAGAAACGTTTTGTGGTGAGAGGAGACAAAAAAATTTTTTTTTTGGCCTAAATTCATAGCGTTATGTCTGGCGTAAGCCGAACACTGCACATCACCCAGATAACACCATCCCGACTGTCAAGCACGGTGGTGCAGCATCATGTTATGGGGTTGCCTTTCATCAGCAGGGACTGGCAAACTTGTCATGATGGAAGGGACAATGGACGGTGCAAAGTACAGGAGAATCCTTGATGAAAACCTGCTCGAGTCGGCCATTAATTTGAAACTGGGTAGGAGATTCACATTTCAGCAGGACGATGACCCGAAACACAAAGATAAAATCACACTGGAGTGGCTGAATAAGAAGAAAATGAACGTTCTTGAGTGGCCCGGTCAAAGTCCTGACTTGAACAAAATTTAACATTTGTGAGACTTGAACATTGCAGTCCATAGGCGATCCCCCATCAAACTTGGCAGAGCTCGAGCAATTTTCACGTGAAGAATGGCCAATGATTTCACCATCTCACTGAGCAAAGCTGGAAGAGACTCGGATCCGGATTCGGATCTTCACCAAAATCGAATCAGTTCGTCTTTGTCACACACCAAACCTGTCCACCGTTTCGTCCGAATATGTCCACAATTTGTTGAGAAGTTGTTGCCCCCCCACCCCAATCTCTCAATGGTGAAGAATCAATAAAAACAAGTGAAATCCTTCAATGCAGCGCGTGTGGTGAAGCATGTGAGTACACTCATGTTAAAATGTGCAATTTATGCTTTTTCAGTTGACAACAATTAAAAAGCGTACTTAATATTTGAAATGTAAAAATCTTGTTATTATTGTGATAAGCACCTTTATATATAACAGAAGAAATTAAATCGTTCGATACAGCGTGGCAGCGGGCCGCAAAAGAATGATAGCATAAGAAGAACTTAGCTTTCGGCGATCGGCGCGAAATGCGATGGTGGGCGGAAATGACGTCTTTCGTTCGTTCGTACATGAGAGGGGCACGTTTCCTGGTTTTTTTCCCATCAAGCAGTAAATTAAATGGTTTTCACATATATAACACATTAGTTTCACAAATTTCCATTGAAATACTCGGGTATTTCCGTCAATTCTCGCTATTTCCATCTAGGTTACGCACTGCATCTACCGGACGGCCGTCATTGGTTGTCTGGAGGCACGTGGGGGGGGGGGACACCGGCGACGTGGTAGACACCGGGGACATTTCATACTCGGTGCAATTGTATACAGCGCACGCGCTGTAAAAATTCTCGAATCCAGATCCGTATCTTCACAAAAATCGATTAAATCCGTCCTTGGTGCACACCCAGCCTGTCCACCAAGTTTCATCCGAATCTGTCCTAAACATTTTGAGACGTCATGCTCACAGACAGATAGACAAACAGACTGACAGACAGAGGTGAAAACGTAACCTCCGTCCACCTTCAGTGGTGGAGGTAACTCGAGTCAGACAAGGTAAAAATATGATCTCACTCCTCTTTGCGCGTGAGCGACCGGGTCGAATTCAGAGCCAAGGTCATGCTAAACTGCAGGTTTGGTTTGTTTTTCGATTCATGGTCCAATTTTTGTTCAAAATACAAGGTTCGATTGAAATCCAAGTCATTCCTCGATCATCAACTAACGTACATGGACAGACGGAAAGACAGAAGTGAACCAATCTGTGAACCCAACTTTTCGCTTCGCATTCACGTGGTAGCTACGACTCCACAAGTAAGGCACAACGAGCAAGGTAAGTAATTTTGGTGCTTTATCTCGCAGATTTGCGCTCACACCTTGCGTGCGCACCTGTCTCAACCCACCCCCCCCTTTGTCAGAGCCCGCCTCAGCCTCCCCACGCACCCCCGCCTCGACCGTGCCCCCATCATCCCAATGCTGTTTCTCAATCATTTAAAAGGCTCAAAAAATCTCCACATCACCTGCACAAACTCCCTCTCCCACGTATTTACACAAATCATTCACAACGTTCCCTTTCTGAAAAAACTTGAATCCTTGGACGTTTCCACCGGCGGCGTACGAAAACAGCTTTCAAAGCTTCTCTTCGCCAATCGTCGGCCTGAATGACACATTTCAGATGGGAGGTCAGGATGGATACAATATTTTTAGTTTTGTGTGGTGTTTCTGTACTGGTGTGTCACATAATAACAGACGTAACTCGAACTACCACTTTACAACTGCGCGCAGTGATGACCGGGTACCAAGACTTTCCGCGATGACTGGGTACCAAGACACTCGACCCTGACCCATGACGTTATTTTTATTAAAATGAATTTGGAATGGGATTAAAATTAATTCAATTACAATCAAATGGAAGACCAAATGGGTACGAGTCCTGCATTGTAGTCATCAGAAGGAACCCGAACAAGGTGAAAACAAAGATGAAGTTATCAGGAGGAACCTGGATAGGATTTACATTTCAGCTGCAACTCCTCTACCCTCAAACCCATCCAGGCACAGCCAAGTGAACCTTATTCAAAAAAAAAAAATCAAAAATAACCCAGATCAAAAAATAAAATAATTCGCGCCACCAGACCATACGTCCGATCAGGTTGAAATTTAAAACATATATTCCCCAGCACTACTGGATCATAATTGTAAAGTTTCATGTCGATTGCTTAAGCGGTTCAAGATAATTTTTAAAAGATTTTCCCTCAAAACAATATGGCTGCCAATCCATGTCACATATGACGTCATATGTGTGACCCTTTTGTTCCTCATCGATAGACGGTCGTACGTGTAAAGCTTCGCCTCGATCTGTTCAACCATTTCCGAGAAGATTTTTGAATGTTTAAAAAAAAAACAACAAAAAAAAAAACAAATGTGGCTGCCGAATCACGTGACCGATGGCGTCATCAATCTTTTTTTTCCCCCTGTGGATCATTTTATCCCGAGATGACCCTCAACAATTTCCATGCTGATCAGATCTGACGTTCTACATATGCAATTATGACGTCATAAAAAATTCCCCATGAGGAGTACTTGGCACGTGCCAAGTTTAAATGTTTTCCTCGTTGCGGTTTCAGAGATCGAGGTGCAAACTTTTTCCATCATGGCTGCCACACCACGTGACCTCTGACGTCAGAATTATCAATCAAATATCCCACACGAGGAATCGCTCCTTCAGTGAAAATGTCGCCTCAATCCGACGAGTGAGGACCCTGTCCTTGGGCGAGGGTAACGACGGACCTGATGAGCTGGAGGGAGAACCTGCTCGACATCGCAGCACACGTGAAAACACCCGGAACCGGAAGTTACTTAAACGAACAACTAAAACTGTTAAACGAAGCATGAAGGTGAACACAATGAAATGGCAAAAAAAAAAAATAAAAAGCTAAATGTTATCAACGAGTTAACCACAATGTGGTTGATCACGTCTTAAATCTCGAGCCTGATGCGCATGCACTTTTCAATGACTTGTGAGCTCACGAACAGAACCCGAAGAAGTTGGACGAAGACCGAACGGAAAGGAACCAAGCGTACAGGATGTTCGAGAGATGAAGAGTTCGAGACGGTGGGCAGATATTTTTGAAGTTCCTCGATCCAGGTTTCTCGAAGCGATGAAGTAGAGAGCCGGTGAAATCCTTCTCCACATCCTAGTCAAGGGAAAGCGGGAAAGGATGGAAACAGCATTCGGCGATCATCGGGCGCGTTCAAACGAGCCCGGACCCTCGCACAATCAAACACTCCATCGCTACCTGATCATCGTGTCCCCGCGGGATATGCACCGTCTGATGGCGAGAAAGGATGACATGAAGACATTTGCTGAACAGACGAACTCCGTTCAAATGATGCAGGACTGGTGGTCACGGAGGGACGGATGAAACTGTGTTACAAGATTGAGTGGGGCAGTGAAGACGCAAACAACTCGAACGGCACTCGGTGGAGAGCATACCTCCGCCGACTCATCCACATCCTTTTGGAATATCGTGTTGTTTATCCTTTTTGGCCCAATCTCTCAACGGTGAAGAATCACTTTAACATTTAAAAAAAAAAAATTCTCGGATCTGGATCTTCACCAAAATGGAAACAATTCTTCCTTATCACACAACCCAACCCGTCCCCCGAAATCCATCCCAATCCGTGGACGACTTTTTGAGATACCCGGATCGAAGACAGACGGACGAACAGGGATGAAAACATTCCCGCCATCCACCTTCAGTGGCAGAGGTAGGAAGGAAAGGAATGAATGAATGTTCGTGGAAACAAGAGAGAGAAGGGTGAACAGTCATGTGAAAGTAAGATGGGTCGGAAAAGGTGGATTCGACAGAATGCTTCTTGAAGTGGGATCTCTGTCTCTGTCCCTCTCTTGATGTGATACTGTACATGTACATGTGTGTACATTAAATAATATACTGCACGTACAGTGCCTATAGAAAGTGTACACCCCCTTTCAAAATTTTCACCTTTTGTTGCCTTACAGCCTGTAATTAAATTCCATTAAATCAGGTTTCCCCCCCCCCCCCTTTTATTTACACATCGTAACCTACAACTTCCAAGTGAAAACCAAATTCCACAAATTTCAGAAAATTAATTAAAATACACAAAACTCGAATATCTTGATTTGATAAGCTGCGTCCATCCTCCTGAGTTAATACTGTTGTGGGGCCGGATCTCGGTAGTGAGCATGACTACTAGGTGGAGTAGTAGAGTCGGCTCCACCGAACACCTGGAATCTAGATCGTGCTTCTCGGAGAACTCCGAAAGGCACGGGTCCCTTACAGGACCGTGAATTGCCAATAATTCGACCGCGTGGGATAGGGTTAATTGCCAAACTTCAATATACCAAAGTATCCACTCAGCAAAGCTACCAGGGAATTCACACCCTCGACGGGGCTCGAGCGGGACGAACCGTCACCGTACTCGAACCGTGCGTAACCCGAGCGGATGGTTACCGAGGTCCGTCGGTCCAAATACACAATTTACCGTTTCCCAATTTCCCAACACGCACCGTGCTACGCGAATGAAAGAAGCACAGAAACGAGCTGGTACATTCAACAATCGGAGTATTTATTTCACATTAATCGTGGAGGGGAAGCACACAAAGAGCAGAGTTATCACGACAATAAGAAATGCAATGTACAATGAGCAAAGAAAGCATTTACACAGTTGTGACTTAAAGACGGGGCCCAAGGACAAACACACGCACACACAAATGCCCAGAAAGACATGAACCTGTCCACCTCGTGTGGTTCTCCACGATCTTTGGGTAACGGGACTCGAACCCGCAACAGAGGCCGCTCCAAGCTCCAGGTACGGAGGGTAACTTCGGGCGTTGGCACGCTCCTCCGGCTCGCAGACAGGCGACAAGAGATGATCTCCCGAGTTGAGATGGTCGACCACCCGCAGCAATGCGCCAGACGAGACGCCTCGGATCCGCGCGATGCAGTCAGCCGCAGACCCGGACAGAGACGCGCACTCGAGCGGACTGGACGCGCACTCGAGCGGACTGGACGCGCACTCGAGCAGCCTCGACGCAATCATTCGTTTCTTCTCCTTTGTCGTTTCTCTTTTTGGGGCCCGTCCGCTCCCGTGGCCTGCTCCCATTGGGTGGACGGCGTGTTGTGGTTCCGCCTTCTTGCCAAGGACCGCCCGGACTCTAGTCTGCTCGACACCCATTGGGCAGAAGACGACGCATACCCTTATTTGGCGCGCAGCTGAAGCGAAACGCCTTGTGACCATGTCCGGTGCGAAATCCACACCGCCTGAGGCATGGAATTCCAGACACGCCCGCATGCTGGCGAGCGCACGAAGAATGCCGAGAGCAGAGTGTTGTTGATGTTGTCGGTGATGTAAAAATCCTATCTATAAAATAATCCACAGCGCACGTACACTTAAATCCCATTATACGAGGGACAGGACCCTAACTAGAAACACGTACTTACCGATATCACTGATCTTTAGGACCTGGCTGTTGTGTGCAGTAAGCTTCCAAATTCGTAACACTACTTCGTGAAAGCACCTTTGAGAGCAATTACAGGTGTCAGTCTGTTGGGATTGGTCTCTACCAACTTTGCACACCTTGATTGGGCAATATTTGCCCATTTCTTGTGTACAAAACTGTTCAAGTACAGTCAAGCTGTGTGGAGAGCGTTGATGAACAGCAATCTTGAAGTCAAGCCACAGATTTTCGATTGGATTTACGTTGGGGCTCTGACTGGACCACTCAAGGACATTTATCTTTTTGTTCCTCACCCACTCCAGTGGAGCTTTGACTTTGTGTTTCAGGTTGTTGTCATTCTGAAAGGTGAACATCCGTCCCAATTTCAACTTTCTTGCAGAGGACAGCAGGTTTCCCTCCAGGATTTTTCTGTATTTTGCTCCATTCTTTCAGTACCCCAGTCCCTGCTGATGACAAACATCCCCATAACATGATGCTGCTACCACCATGCTTCACAGTAGGGATGGTGTTCTTTGGTTGATGTGCTTTGTTGTGTGTGCGCCAAATGTAGCGTTTTGCATTTTTCCTAAAAAGTTCCATCTTGGTTCCGTCAGACCACAAAACTTTTTTCCACACCGCTTCAGAATCTCTGGAGTGTTTTTTTGTACACCTCAAACGGGACTCAAGGTGGGCTTTTTTGTGTTATCGCTTCCTTCTTGCCACCCTACCGTACAGGCCAGACGAGTGGAGTGCTTGGGATATTGTTGTCACATGGACACCAGTGATCAGTCCTTGCCATGAAGGCCTGTAGCTCTTTCAAAGTTTCCTCTTTGCTTGGTCATCCAGTTTGGAGGGAGGGCCTGATGTTGGCAGGGTCTTGGTCATCCCATACACCTTCCACTTCTTAATGATTGTCTTGACTGTGCTCCAAGGGATATTCAAGACCTTTGAAATATTTTTACATCCATCCCCTGATCTGTGCCTTTCCACAACTTTATCCCGGAGGTGTTTTCAAAGCTCCTCAGTGCCATGGTTGAGTCTTTGCTGTGAAATACACGACCAGGTCAGGTCAGGTGCGAATCCAGATCCGGCCAGTCAGTGGGATACAAAACGTAAACTGTTCAGCCTGGCAGTGATATGCACTCTACCGAGTGCACATCCAGTTACCACTGCAGTTTGGGTTAAAAAGACCATAAATTTTAGAGTTAGTTGCCCGAACCCTTTTTTCTCCATAAAGACTTAACTTTGTGCATCACAGTTATGCCCAACGCGGGGGTTTTTCGAGAACGTAACCCCCCGCCAACAGTAAGGGTCTGCTGTATATCAGAACTCCATGTCACTTTTGCCTTCTCGTGAAGATACAACGAATAAATACAAACCCACCAAGCTGAGCCTGAATGTAATCAGACATCTGAATCAGAGCACTGTTTTTCTTGTCGAGTAGGAATTTCACTCGAAGCACATCTCCATAGACTCCTGTGTGGGATTGTAAGAACATTACATGTACATAAAGGGTTAAATCCTCACATTATATATTTTTAATATTTTACTTTTCTGATTGAGTTGAGAAATATTTGTTTGTAAACATCACAATCTCATAACAACAACAACAACAACAACAACAACAACAACAACAACAACGAGATGGTATTCATGGAATACTTACTTCACGCAGTCTTGAGAAAGACTTAGTGAGAGCAGGGGTGCTGAGAAGGGGAAGGGGGGGGGGAATGTGGGGTAACTACCCTGGGGCTTGGACCTAATAGGGGCCTGTAATTATTCCTTCAATATTTTGTTTCAGATATCATGATTGTTTATGATGATAAACCACCGGGGGCAACATTATTTTGTGACTCCCTCCAAGCCACTCGGGGTGATTCCCCGGCATGCCATTGCCATCGACAGTGACACCTCCCTTGTAAAATAAACTACTGTGGGAACAATTTACATAATCATAATCGTGGTAATGACGTAATGACGTTAATGAACACAGAAGTGTTGGCCACACCCCATCCAGGTGAAGTGTGTTAAACGAATCTGCATGTATAATTCGTCTGACGACAGATATACGGAGACGTCCGTGTCGGTTATTTTAAATTTTTTTGAAGAGGGTCCAGATGAAGCGGGCCCTACATTGAGTATTGAAGGGGGTCCAGACGAAGGGGGCCCGACAAAATCCGGGATGGAACCCGCAGGTGAACCGCTTGTGCCCGATTCCGGTGCCGTAAGACTGGTGTGCGCGTCCGACACTGAACCGCCGGTGTGTGAAACGTACACTTCGGTGCCCGACCAAGCTGCCGGTGCTGGAGGTCGAGGTCGCGTCGCCCGTGTGTGGAATACTCGAGGTGAATTCGCAACGTGTCCCGCGCAAAAATTGGCGGAGAGGCAGGGGCACAAAGACGTGTGCGGAGGGGTCACGTGGTGAAACGATGTAACGAGCACTCTGCGTGGCACACTGGCACGTTGGGGATTTCAAAACACACCACAGTACCGATGCGCCGTGCGGAGAGCACAGCTCGTGAGAGGAACATGGCCAAGGTGGCCATGGTGGTGCAGAGTATCAGCAGGTCTCGTGTGGGCTCTGTGAGGGTCTCGCAGCGCAAGCAATGGGCATGGAGGCCACGGCTGCTGGATTTTCCGTTGGGAATCCACATGGACAAGGGGATTATTACAGCGTAAGAGACAGAAGCAGGAAGGCTGCCGAATGACGTTGGAGTGAGAGAGCTTGTCGAGGACTTCATTTGAAACTCGCAAATACCACCCGTCACTTCACTGATGGGAACACGAAGGGAAGACATTGGGGGGGGATGAGAGAAAAAGAGGGGGGAGAGAGAGAGGAATGGGGAAGCGAGAAAGGAGGGGGAAGAGAGGAGGGGTGGGGGAGTGAGGAAGGGTGGGAGAAGGTAAGGCAGCATGAAGGGAGGGGAAGGAATGTAAGGGGAAGGGAAGAGAAGGCAACGTGCAACGTGAGGGAGGGCAAGGTAAGGTAACGTGAGGGGAGGGTCCGTATGAGAGAGAGCGAGAGAGAGAGAGAGAGAGAGAGAGAGAGAGAGAGAGAGAGAGAGAGAGAGAGAGAGAGAGAGAGAGAGAGAGAGAGAGAGAGAGAGAGAGAGAGAGAGAGAGAGAGAGAGAGAGAGAGAGAGAGAGAGAGAGAGAGAGAGAGAGAGAGAGACTTAATCACTCATACAAGCACTCCAATTAAATGGTTGATAAGGAACGGCTGGCTTGGCAAGCGATAGAAAGCCGATTGGAAATGACACATACCAACAAAAAAACAACCAAATATCGCCGATTGCGTAACATTTTCATGTTTCACTCCAGATTTCGAGTTATTTAGTCCACGTTATCCGATCCTCCAAACTCAAATTACATTTCGATTATGTACTTTAACCAGTCCGTGAGAGTAGATTGTGGAAAATCGTAACACATAAGGCAGGAAATCACTCCAAGCGAATAATATGAAAACTAGAACACTTAAAAAAGCGACGCACACAGTGATTCGTTGGAATATGGATGAGGAGTTCAATGATATCAGTGAGGAAAGTGAATTTTTTTAAGCACTTTATCGTTAATAAACCGTTGCAGCCTGTTACAACTCAAGGCATTGTTGAGCAGGCCGAACAAAATGGCGAGGGAGAGCGATGTCACGGAGGATTCGCCTTCAGACCTCAGCGGGGAAGAGCGAGGCGTCCGAGGAAGCGCCTTAAGACCCCAGCGGGGGAGAGTGAGGTGTCCAAGGATGCGCCTTAAGACCCCAGCGAGGGAGAGCGAGGCGTCCGAGGAAGCGCCTTAAGACCCCAGTGGGGGAGAGCAAGGTGATCGAAGATTCGCCTTCAGACCTCAGTGGGGGAGAGCAAGGTGATCGAAGATTCGCCTTCAGACCTCAGTGGGGGAGAGCGAGGTGTCCGAGGAAGCGCCTTAAGACCCCAGTGGGGGAGAGTTAGGTGTCCGAGGATTCGCCTGAAGACCCCAGCGGGGGAGAGCGAGGTGTCCAAGGATGCGGCTTGATATAATTGATACGTGCCTTACGTGCGTGCCCATACGTGCGTGGCCCTACGTGCAAACCCCCCAAAAAATAAAATAAAATCTTTTACCGCAAGCCACAAACAAACACACAGGCTGTTCCTCCGCTCTCGCCTGCCCGTACGTGCGTGGCCGTACGTGCAAACCAAAAAAAAAACAACTTTCAAACTACCACACAGACCGTTCCTTCGCTCTCGTAAACGACGACTGGATTGGGGAGTAGTGTTTCCCTATAAATGCAGATAAGAAATCGAGAAAATTCATCACTATCCGGAAGTGGTTCACATGCATTCCACGAATTATCGCTTGCATTGAAGTAACAACTACTGTGATACTTCCACACGCAGAGGTCATTAAAATCCAAATTAAAATCAAGTTTACCTCCCTGTCTTTGCTTGCCATGACATTCGCTGCCATTGACCATTGCCACTCCTACGCCACGGTAACTAAGGCGCCGATCCCCATTGTAACCGGCGCGGCCCGTGACGTCATCGTCGGCCGGCCGCGCACCGGCCCACGCAGCCACGTGTCTTGTCATTGGTTTGGTAAATAAATGGCCAGAACTTGGGAAGCACTTGCCCGATTAATATCAAATCTTGAAAAGGCACATCCTCAGGTCCCCAGCAATATACCTGGCAAGTTTCAATTAGATCGGACCAGTGGTTGTCGAGAAACAGCGGTCACAGACAGACACACACACACACACACACACACACACACACACACACACACACACAGACACACACACACACACACACACACACACACACACACACACACACACACACACACACACACACACACACACACACACACACCTACACACACACAGATTGCTGGAATTATAGATCGATAAGGATGCGCCTTGATCAACGATATAATTAAATAAGGCCATTAATTATCTTCAAAAAGGGGTGGTTTAATAATGACTGGTATTTAATAAATGATTCAACCTGAATTGTGACTGAAGTTACATGAGTAAGGTTTCGAGCTTTCCACCACACAACAGCAGTTAACAAACAGTTGTGCAAGTATAAAAGTGGCAACAAATGGTTCAAGGCAAACATAGCTGCATCAAGATCGTAAAAGTATGGAAATTGAGGAAACACACCAAAGAGGATAAATAAACTTTGAGGCGTGACCATCTGGAAAAATGGAATAAAAAGGTTAAAAAAACAATCATCTTAATAAAAAAAGAGAGTTAAATAGAAACAGTCAGCGTATGGAACAATCAAATAAATTTTCAAAAAGACAATAATAATAACAAAGATAAAAACATAAGAATAAAGGAAGCAACATTTTTGGACAAGAAAAATAACCAAAGGGAATGAATGTGAACGACAACGAAGAGACACACAAGGAAATGAGACGCAGGCCATTCAGCCCGTCATGCCTGCGCCGCATCAACACCGGATCAATTTATACACAGCAATGTATATAAAAATATGAGATTCATCACAGCTCGAAGTTAGTACATCAAGCTGTGGAAAATTGGAAGAGTCATAATTATATATTGGAAGCTTGAACAACCACAAGGGAAATTGTGGAAGGAAATAAGCTCAAAGCTGTTGCAGCTCAGAGGAATCGGGCGGAAAGCGAATGTGGAAGACGTCGTTTAAAAGGGGGGTGAAATGGGGCATATGGACGTGTGGTGACGTCATACATAAAGGGGTGGAAGGAGGGGTTGGGGGTGAGGGGGGATTTTTCCGACTTCGTTTTCAGACCCGCTCTAACTTTCATCCCTTCCAGTCTTTGCGGCGACCACTCGTATCCAACACCTCGTATCAATCCACAAGCAGATGTTCTCTTCATCTCGTGGTGTTCTTTCCTTTAAACGTTTTATTGTCCATGTTTATTTGTTATAATTTCACCTGGTTTCACACAACCGCAGTCAGAAGCCAATTTGTGTTCATAGTTAGTCAACAGTAACCACATGTGAAGATTATTGTGTGCCGGGGTTCGGTGGCGATAAACGACCACTCGGTGGAGCAGTGGAGCCGTCTCCCGCCGAACACCCGGAATTTAGGTCGTGACTCTTGGACAACTCCGAAAGGTCACGGGTCACTTAAAGACCGTGATCGCCAATTCTCTGACGGCGTGGGGTAGGGTCAATTGCCAAATTTCAATATACCTAAGTACCCACGTTGTCAAATTACCGGGTATGTCACACCCTCGGCCGGCTCTGTCCGAACCGAGTCGCAGGTACCGACTCGGATCCGGCGTAACCGAGCGGAGTTACCAGAGCCGCGCCGGTCGCAATGACAACTTACGGCACCAACGGCCTTACTATTTCTTAAGCCCGAACCATGCTCGGCCAATGAAACAAAACACGAACAACGAACTGGAACATTTAACACGGGGTTTATTTATAAACAATAATCGGGGAGGGGAGCACACAAAGAGCAGAGTTTTCCAAATAAAAGCAATGTAGGCAATGTACAGTGAGCGAAAAGCACTCAACAGTTCTACTTAAAACACTGGCACCACACACACAAACCCAAAGAAATGGTGGCCGCAGCCTTTATTTGGCCCTTCAGTTCGAGAGGGAAAGGCGAGCTGAGGGCAGGGGCCTATTCTTGCACCTGTCCGCCTCGTGTGGTCTGGTCGAGCTTGTCTGGTGGCGGGACTCAAACCCGCCGCCAACAACGCAGCACTAAGCACCAGGGACCAGGAATGACGCAACGGACACCAGCCAGCATCGGAATGGACCAGCCGAGACGAGCACCCGCGGGTAGACGAGAACGCCAGCAGGCAAGACGAGGCTTCTTCTCTTTCTCCTTCTCGACGGCTCGCCCACACTCTTATCCTTCCCCTCCCCTGCGGGTCGAGGGAACCGCTCTGAGGGACTCGCCTCCAGATTGTACGAGGGGCGAACATCCCATCTGGCTGGGCGGGGCCTCCCCTCAGGTGGTCAGCCTCCTGATTGGACGAGGCGTCTCGGGGGGTGTGTCGAGGCATCTCGGAGGCACGCCCCCCGAAGAAGCTTTTGGCACGCTGGCCTCCCATTGGCTGGGGCGCGTGTGCAATGCTCGCCCTTCGCTCATTGGCTGGAGGAAATGCTCTATGCCCTTCTTCGGGGCGGAGCCTCGATCTGAGGCGAGGGAGGCTCCGCCCACGCCTTCAGCCAAAAACACGTGGGCAATGGCGACCCGGTTGAGTAAGGGACGGTGCCATTGTTGTAGTGGATGTATAAGACCTGACTATAAAATCACTCACAGCGCACACACGAAATTACCATGAGACATAGGAAAGGACCCTGACTATAAACACATACTTATCGAAATAACTAAGCTTAGGGACTGCTGTCTGTTTGTGTGCAAATGGCTTCCAGATTCGTAACATTATATTGTTGTTCATCCCACATCGCACTTAACCAAGCCAGGAAAGCAGAAGAAGAAGTTTTTAAAAACCAACTTTTCCAGGTATAAATCACGTGATGCATGCACATGTACAAATATATTAAAAATAAAGTACAAACTATCCGATGGCCGATGATCCCTCAATCTCCCACCTCAATGTTCAGATTTGAAGCCAAGAGGACAGAGTTGTAGGTTGGGAGAGGAGCCACAAGAGCAGAAGGGGCGGGAACTCCAACTACAGCAGCTACAGCGGGGGGCCCCAAACGGATTCCGGGACCATTGAGCCCTGGAACCAGATATAAATAATCGCTGAAGAGTACTGTTTAGTGCAGGAAATGCAGGACAGTATGGCCAGGTGAGTGAAGGTTAACGCGGCCAACAAACAGTTACCACCAGATTGAGGGAAGCCAGTCGCTGCTGGAAGACTACTTCCACATGGCCCTGTCAAGCAGTCAAAATTATAAGAAACTCAGTGAAGAACAAGAGGTACTTGTCATTCTACATCTGAAATGAAATGCTGAAGTTCCAAAAATGCAGATCTCTGACATCACATATTTTGTCTTCACTTTTTTGTTGTTGTATACGGTCAAGGCTCGTGGAAGAGCGAATACACTGAACGGATCAGGACATAAAACGATGTTCTGTTGACGTCCTGATACGTTCAGTGTACTCGCACCGAAATAGCAGAGGATGCAAGACCAGAAACGAGGTGGTGAAAGACAGAGAGATCACCGACCCATCTGCGATGGCGAAGTGATCGACCCATCGACTCAGCTTCAGCGTGAGAGATTCCACTGATCTTGAAGGGCTTGGTTTGCACGGCATCGAGCAGAGCAAGATGTGAGGCAGGGGAGCCAGCGCAGAAAAGGGGGAGCAGTACTCCATCAAGCTGTGGATAAAGGCCTTGTAGGTGGACAGGAGTCCAGGTGTGCCAAATAAGGACTTTGTACGACGAAGGATGCCCATTCGGCTGGCTTTGGAGGCCAACTTTGAAATGTGGTTTGCCCAAGAAAGATCATGGCTGACAGTGAGACCCAATAATTTGAATGCCTGAACCTCCTCCAGAGGATTGTTAAGAAATTGGATTGGGGGAGGGAGGGTCAGGGGTTGCCAGACGGTTCTTTCGGAGAGAGAGTGTGAGATTTGTCAGGGTTGAAAGACATATCTCAAGTGATTGACCAACTTGTGATTTCTTTTTAAAGGTCTGAAGAGAGGGAAGAATCTGTAGCCTGCGCATCCGAAGGATGAGGGATGTTACGGTAGATGATGGAGCCATCAGCAAACTCAGAAAGATCATTTTCCAGGGAGTCAGAGAGATCATGGATAAAGATCGAGAATCAAACTGGGTCTGGAACACTGCCTTGGGGTACTGAAGCCTTGAAAAGGAGAGAATATGAAAGGATTCCATTCCATTCCAGGTCAGTCTCACCGACAGCAGCAGCGACCGTTGCAGGTTGAAATGCAGCAACAACCGCAACTCCTCCTTCACCTTGAGGCAGCTCAGGGCAGGTAAAGCCACGAGACGTGTCATTGTTGAATTGCACGTTCAAACTGGTAACCTTGGAAGATTCAATGCGGAGTGTACAACAGGTGTTGTAGATGTCCCGACCGTTCAACGACTGTGTGGAACGGACACACAAGTTAAAAATGCAAGGATTCATCGGGCGGACACAGGAATGGGAGAGGCGGTGTAAATTTATTTGTAATAACTCACGAATTTCGCTTGCTGAGCATGCTGAGCATCGGCGAACTGAAGGAGTGCCCGAAACTGGTAATTTCTCATGAAAGTGATGACTTTCAGGACTGTTCCAAACGTGGAGAATATCTGC
>NW_028222838.1:0-25000 GCF_056783735.1 Eptatretus burgeri | reverse complement strand
ACAACTTGCTTTGCCTCATGGAAAGCAAACCCAACTGAGGCTAATCTCAGTTCCTTCCATAAAGCTCGGAACAAGTGTGTATCTATCCTCAGGATAGCCAGAAAACAACATCTTTCTAATCTCAAGTCTGAACTCTCAAACCTCTCTCCCTCCGACAAATCCTGGTGGCGTCTAATCAAATCTGTTTCTGGTGTATGTTCTCCCTCCATCCCTCCCTTACCTCAAATGGCCACACTGCTGATACCACACATGAAAAGGCTGAATGCCTAAACTCGGTGTTTGCATCTAAATCTTGTGTCCGAAACCCATCGCTTTCTGTACCCACCTTTCCCAGTCGCACCCAACAGTCCCTGGACTCTGTGTCCTTTTCTCCTGACAAGGTGGAGAGTTTGCTGTCAAACCTCGACTCAGATTCTGCAACCGGTCCAGACGGCATCAGCCCACGTGTCCTAAATCCTGCTCTTCTCCTCTTGCTCACCCTCTCTCTGTTCTATTCACCCTCTCATTTGTTCAACGTCACCTGCCATCTGCTTGGAAATAAGCAAACATTACCACCCTGCATAAAAAGGTGAAAAAACAGATCCCTGCAACAACAGACCAATCAGCCTTCTCCCAATCATCAGCAAGATTATGGAATCCATCATCACTTCAGACATTAAATCCTTCCTGTTCTCCAATGGCTTGATTTCCGGTCATCAATTTGGTTTCAGACCACGTCACTCTACATTGGATATGCTGCTTCTGTCTCCCATCAATGGATGGAGGTCCTCAATGCCAGACATGAAACCAGAGCCATATCCCGAGACAAATCGCGTGCTTTTGATACGGTCTGGCACCCTGCCCTGCTCACCAAACTCTCTTCTTATGGTATCCAAGGCCATCTCCACTCATGGCTCGCAGACTTCCTCTCCTGTCGCAGTCAACGTGTGGCCCGAAATGAAGTGCTCTCATCCCCGATTCCTGTCCAGGCTGGAGTTCCTCAAGGCAGCGTTCTGGGCCCTGTTCTTTTTCTGGTTTTCATCAATGATCTCTCCGATTCTCTGGAAAATCCTCTTTAGTTCTTTGCTGATGACTCCAACTTCTGTCGTATTATATGTCATCCCTCAGACCGGCAAGCAGCAGCTTCTTTGCTCACTGCAGATCTGAATAAAATCACAAACTGGTCCAACACTTGGAACATGTCGTTCAATCCGGACAAATCTCACACTCTCACAATGTCTCTCCGAAAGGACCGTTTGGAACCCCCCCCCCACCCCCACCCCCCCACCATATATTTTCTCAACAATCCTCTTGAAGAAGTCCTTTCAATCAAGCTTCTGGGTCTCACCATCTGCCATGATCTTTCCTGGGAAAGCCACATTTCCAACCAGGCCTCCAAAGCCAGTCGCCGACTGGGAATCCTTCGTGCAAAGTCCTCCCTCGGCCCACCTGAGCTCCTGACCACTTACAAAACTTTCATCTGCAGCCTGATGGAGTACTGCTCTCCCCTCTGGACTGGTGCTCCCACCTCTCACCTTTCTCGGCTTCACGGTGTTGAAACCAAGGCATTTAGGATCATTGGTATCTCCCGAGATGAGGCTGAGCCTTTAGGCCTCTCACCCTATCACCGCAGGCAGGTTGGTGGTCTTTCTGTCTTCTACCGTAAATTCTCTGGCCTTGCCCTCCCCCCCCTGCTCTGTCTGCGATTTGTTCCCACCACATTTCCGCAAGGCGCTCAAGGGCCGCCAGCAACCCCCTTCTGGTAAAACTACCAAAATCACGAATCACTGCTCACCTTCACTCTTTCATTCCTCTTTTTTTCCCACCTTTTGAATGAACTCCCACACTCACTTCAATCCCATTCTTCCCTCCAGGTCTTCAAAATCGTTGTTCACCACCACCTCTTATCTTCCCCCATCCAAAACCACGATCTTTTCTTCCCTCGTTAATCCACCCCAAACCCACCTCCTTCAAATTCCTTGCTTTCCTTCCGAAAGTTCCCTGTCGTGTAAGGTTCTGAAAGTCCCTGTAATGTCCATCTTGTATACTCCATGTACACCGCCCTATCCCTCTTCCTTCCACAGATGTCCGAATGTCTCTGTAGTGTTCCCCACTGTTTTATCCTTCCCTCTCCCCCCCCACCCCCATTTCTTGTCTCCTGCTCCCCTTGTTGTACGTTCTGTGTGTTATCTTTCATACGAGCCTCGACAATGTCGACAAAAAAAGCTGGTCTTCAAAGACAGCTGCCTGGATACACAACGACGTGACAAGTCTTTCCTTGAACAATCAGAGCGACTGCACATACTCGCCTCTGATACCCGTGATACTGATTCGTTTGTCGGGCCCTGAGTCATGATCAGGTCCACGGCAGCCACGTGACCGGCAGACCCTGCCAACCTTGAAGCCCACATCACGTCCAAAGATGACTTTTCTGAGGCGGCCATGACGGTGTGTGTCTCAAGGTGTTCGTGCTGGGGATGGTGTAAATACAATGATGGGAGAATATCGACCCCAATAAATAAATAAATAAACTTTCGAGGAAATAATGAATGAATGAATGAATGAAGAACATGTGGGAGCGAAATTCAGTTTGAACAAGAATGACTGGACTGTGGTCAGCACCTGCGACGCAAAAAACAACAACAACAACCCAGGCAGTGTATAATTACAACCCGGTTCTGGCGGGAATTTGTAATTTGTTCAGGATGCCGGAAATAGCTCGCCTTCCAAGCTGCAAAGGACATCGTGGGATCTTTAACATCTGCCAACGAATGCTGGCAGAAGGGTCGTCCGGTTTTAACGTCCATCCGAGGGACGGTACACGCATCGATGAATCACCAGGATGGCAGTTTATAACCTGGTCCGGATTCGAGCACATGGTACATAGCTTCGAGGTGGGTGTAGCCGTGTACGAACGTCCAGGCCAGCCTGATTGTGAGGACACGAGTGGATCGCCTGATGTGTTCTGGCAAAAGCAAACCACGTGATCTCGAACCACGGTTTCTCGGCGGCAGATTCGCTCCCGCTCAATCACGTGACCGATGACATCATGAAGAACACTGACATCGTGACCTTGCAGATTTCCGTTGCTGATCCGCAAACCATTTCATTCCGTCCGCTCCATGGAAATCCGGTCCAGGTTTTACGAATTTGCCTGATGGGCGGGGCTTGTATAGTCTCGTGTCCGCACTCTTCTTCTTCGATAAAAAATCTCTTCCTCATCCATGCTGCAAGCACGATGAACGTGAGGCGCCTTTACAAACACGTGATGACGCTTTACCTCATCTTCAACTCAATTTTCATGGTGAGTGAAAACCTCAAACTCCTCTTATTCTGTTTTTTCCCCAAATTTCGGTCAAAATACATTTGGAAACCTTTCGTTTACTCTGAATATAATTTATTTATTATTTGTACAACGTCAGCGTTGTTTCGTTTTTTTTGTGATAATTTTATGATTATTCTTGGACAAAGCGACGTTGATAGTGGAGACGAAAACGAGGAGACATCTGAAGGGCGTGAGTGAGGATGTGCACGATGAATATGGAGGAGAGTGAGAGGAGTGTAATAGAAGCAGGAGTCGTGTTCAGACCGCACGGATCACGGGGAGGTATTCTCAGTTGACTTGGCACAACAACACCTCCAGCAGCACCACCTCCACCACCACCACCTCCACCACCACCCCACCACCACCTCCACCACCACCACCACCACAATACAGTGCAGTAGTTGCTAAAGAATTGCAAGTTCTTCAAACATACATTGCAGCAGTGAGGGTGTGGAGTGGGGATAGACAGGAATGAGGATGTGGGGGAGAGTTTGGATGTGGATCAGAGTGAGGGTGTGGGGGAGAGTCAGGATGTGGTGGGGGGAGTGTGGATGTGGGGGAGAGTCAGGATGTGGGGGAGAGTCAGGATGTGGGGGGAAGTGAGGATGTGGGGGAGAGTGTGGATGTGGGGGAAAGTGAGGATGTGGGGGAGAGTGAGGGTGTGGAGCAGAGTGTGGATGTGGAGCAGAGTGTGGATGTGGAGCAGAGTGTGGATGTGGGGGAGAGTGTGGATGTGGAGCAGAGTGTGGATGTGGAGCAGAGTGAGGATGTGGAGCACAATGTGGATGTGGAGCGGAGTGAGGATGTGGAGCAGAGTGAGGATGTGGAGCACAATGTGGATGTGGAGCAGAGTGAGGATGTGGAGCACAATGTGGATGTGGAGCAGAGTGAGGATGTGGAGCACAATGTGGATGTGGAGCAGAGTGAGGATGTGGAGCAGAGTTAGGATGTGGAGCACAATGTGGATGTGGAGCAGAGTGAGGATGTGGGGGGGAGTGTGGATGTGGAGCAGAGTGAGGATGTGGAGCAGAGTGTCGATGTGGAGCAGAGTGAGGATGTGAACTCGACCAGACCAATCTGCCTCGTAAAATTGTCAGACATCGTGTGTCCTTGCTAAATCCCTGAAGTCCACCATGGAGAGAGATACTAGAGTACATGATCTGAGGCACCACAGGGAGCAAGAACAGGAAAGATTGGAGGGGAAGTTGGACATGATCAAGTGAAGCAGATAAAGGCAGATAATTAGAGAAGTATACTTTGGGAAATCGACACGTTGGGTGAAGCCAGAAGTGTGGTAAAATACATTGGCTTCAATACCATGGATGGTGATGTAAGGACAGACACCAAGCCACGTCGGATGGTGACAGTTGAAGTCAACACAGATTAGGAAGAGAGAAAGAGAGAGAGAGAGAGAGAGAGAGAGAGAGAGAGAGAGAGAGAGAGAGAGAGAGAGAGAGAGAGAGAGAGAGAGAGAGAGAGAGAGAGAGAGAGAGAGAGAGAGAGAGAGAGAGAGAGAGAGAGAGAGAGAGAGAGAGAGAGAGAGAGAGAGAGAGAGAGAGAGAGAGAGAGAGAGAGAGAGAGAGAGAGAGAGAGAGAGAGAGAGAGAGAGAGAGAGAGAGAGAGAGAGAGAGAGAGAGAGAGAGAGAGAGAGAGAGAGAGAGAGAGAGAGAGAGAGAGAGAGAGAGAGAGAGAGAGAGAGAGAGAGAGTTTGGATAAGACGATATTATTATTGCGGTTTCATTGGCCGAGACGCATCACGCTGGATTAAGGGCCTAATTACTCCTTTACCAAACTCAATTTGGTTTGTCCGAGTTTGATCTACTGCCATACCGGAACCAAGCCAGTCCAAATGGCGACGAGAACGGTTTGTCACATAATTTCACCTGAGCAAGTGTAAAGTGTTGGGATGGTTCAGCGCAGGGCTGCTCGATTGATTCTGTGCCGAGCTCGACTGAGCTATGAGAAGAGGCTGAAGGACACAGGGCTTTATACACCACATTCTCAATCCAGAGAGACATCGATCCAGAGATATTCCATCAGGGTTTGGGAGGTATAGTCCATTGCTGGGACAATGAGTTTGACAAAGGGAGTGCAGGTGCAGTTTGTGAGGGATGGGGTAAGAGTCTCATGGGGTGGAGGTGAGGACAGGGTGTTCAGAGCAGAATAAACAGGAAGGGATGGATGAGGGTTAATAGGTAAGGATGGATTCCATGATTGGCAAGAAAGTCTCTGTCCCAGGATACCTTGATCGGCATCACGGCAACACATCGCTGTTGGGATCAATTGATATGAATGGATCAGAGGAGGAGGGAGATGAGGAGGCGAATAAAGACCAACGAGTTCACCACAGGTCCTGTGAGGAGATCACACGACTGCAGTCACACATATGAGAGAATGCAGGAGATGAAAGTAATGAAGGGGTGAAACAAAATCAACTGTAATCACATGTTTCTCTCTTGCAGGCGGCTGGTAGTGTTTTGCTCGGTTTCGGTCTGTGTACCCACTTCTGTGGAAAGGCCACAATCCTGCACAGATTGGATAAGGCTCCTTCAACCTTCTACTTTGGTGGTGAGCAAAATTACTTCAACTTGGCACGGCTTGAACGCATCTGAGTTTATTTATTAGTTTTAGACATCATTCCTTGACGATTCCATGCTCACCTCCACTATGTGAGTGAATGAAGAATATATAATTAAACCTGAGATAATTATTGCTATTTATTTTAATTCACTGCCGTTTTGCAATATATGTACTGTATATGATAGGGTGATGCTGTCTGTCTGTTTGTCTGTCTGCCTGTCTGTCCCACCCTGAAACATGGAAATGCTCCTTGGAGACATATTTTCATTATTCAGTAAAAGTTGCTTCAAATGAATCAAAACCGATGGGTGTCGAAAGTTTTTTTTTTAATAAGACCATTCTCACTCTGTTAAAACAACTTCGGTCTACAGATGCGTGATCCTTGAAGACCAGGCTTTCGATTAGAAATCTGTAACAAGGTGTCTCACCAACATGAAACAGGGTGTCTTACTCTACTGGTTTATGTGTGTCCTTCGAGGAGATGTAGATTTTGGGATCATGTTGAAACCATCAACCCCCTTCTGGTGAAACTACCTAAATCCAGGATCACTGCTCACCTCCGCCCATTTGTCCCTCTTTTTCCCACATGTAGAACCAACTTCCACATCCTCTTCAATCTCATTCTTCCCTCCGGGTCTTCAAGACAGCTGTTCACCATCATCTCAAGTCGTCCCCAATCCAAAACCAAAATCTTTTCTACCCTCATGAACGCCCCCACCCCACCCCAAGCCTAGCTCCTTCCAAATGTCCAGTTTTCCCCCAAATGTCCAGGAAACTCCTGAGAGTTTCCTTCTGTATCCATATTGTCGACCCCATGCATCCCATTTCTCCCCACACCCGTTGCTTCTCCAAGTCTCCGTCGATCTTGGGCTTCGACTCTGCTGTCGGTGTTCCCCCCTCTCTCTGCTGTTCCTTTTGTCCTGTTGCATCCTGATCCGTTCAGTGTCCTAATACTGTTGCGAATCTGGAAGCCATGAGCACACAACATACAGGTCCAAGACAACAGTTATATCGGTAAGTATGTGTTTTAGTTAGGGTCCCCGTCCCTCGTTTAAAGGGGTGAATAAATGTTCATGCGCTGTGAAGTTATTTTAATAGTCAGGGTTTTTACGTCAACGCCATCTTCAGCAACAATGCTCTGCTCGCGCCATTCTCCCAGAGCTCGCCAGCAAGCACGTGCGTGTCAGCACGTACGTGGGCGGAGTTCACAAAGGCCTGACGTCTCTCGCAAATCCTCGGCAGATCGGGGACGAGGTGGCCGTAAGTCTGTCAAAGGGCACAGAGCGAGCTCCAAGAGAAGAACAGCCTCTTCGGGGGGGCGGCGGGGGAATCAAGACGCCCGACACGCCCCCCGACCAATTATGGAGAGGCAACGGAGTTCCCCGGGCGAATGAGGTGCGCGGAGGGGTGCAACGCGTTCCCCCCGCCCCGGCGAGGGGCGAGTAGAAATAGACGGGACAGGCGGTGTGAAAAAGAGTCTTCTTCGTCTTCGTCTTCTTCTTGTGGTCGCCTGGTCTCCTGGTCGTTTTGGACCAATGTCGCCACTCCTGGACTCGTGTCGCTGGTGGTCTTTTGGCTCTCGTCTCATCGCTGGCTCTGGGCGTGTCGCAACGATCCCTCAGCTCGTCTCGCCGGTGTCTGGATTTGGCTCGCCTCTCGCTGGTGCCCGGTCCGACTCAGTGCGAAGACCACACGAGGTGGACAGGTCCGAGGCAGAATCTAGTCTTCAGCTCGCCCTTTCCCTCCGAGCTGGAGGCCTCAATGAAGACCACTTTGGGTCCGTTTCTTTTGGGTGTGTGTGTGTGTGTGTGTGTGTGTTTTTGTGGCGCCAGTCCAGTAAGTAGTCATAGTATAAGTGCCTTGCTGTATGTACATACGTGCCTCTTATTATTCGGATAACTCTGCTTCCTACGTGGTTCCTCCATTATAAATATACCCATGTGTTAAATGTATCGGTTCGTTTTTATCTTTCTTTTATTGGTTTAACATGGTGCGTGTTGGAGAATTAGCCAGGCTGTTGCCGCTGAAAAGGGACATTTGGACCGACAAAAGCTCGGTGACCGTCCGCTCGGGTCGTACACGGTTCGAATACGCTAGCGGCTCGTTCCGTACGGGCGCCGTAGAGGGTGAATTTCCCCGGTAGTTTGGACGACGTGGGTATTTAGGTAAATTGAAATTGGCAATCGACCCTACCCCACGTGGTCGATCTGTTGGCGAACTTCGGTCTGATAAGGAACCCGTCGGTTCCGGAGTTATCCGGGGTGACGACCTATACATTCTGGGTGATCGGTGGAGTCGACCCTGCAGATCCATGTGGCGGTCGTACTCATCGCCGATACCCGGCCCAGCAACAATACGAGCTCTTCCACGAGTCGTGACAGAGGGTCTCGCCAATTTGAAACAGGGTGTCTCAGTCTGGTGGTTTGGACTCATCCTTCAAGGAAGTGAAGATGAAGGGAACACTGAGTCCAACCTGAAGCAGGGCATCTCACTCTGGTCGTCAGAGCACATCCTTCAGGCAGATGAAGATGAAGGGATCACTGTGAACCCAACCTGAAACAAGATTTTCTTACAGTCTTACGACCAGCGTATTTATACGTATCCCTGACCTACAATTTTAAAAATCCAATTTTGTAATCCTTGTTCATCTTCCATCATTTGTTCGTTTTTTCCCAACTTCAATGCAAATTCATCCCACCTCCTTAAATCTACCTCCTCCTAACTCCCCCCTTGTTATACTCTCTTCTTACTCCTCCCGTCTTGCCCCCCCCATCCTACCTCCTCTCTCAAAACCTCTCCACTGTCCTCTGTTTTACTAACAGTTCCCACTCTGGTATCCCATACTGTTTGGTTTTCAAACATTTGTGGGTTCTGTTCCAACCCAACAAATGTCTCACTTTCTCATTCAGTACACTCCTCAATATCTCAAACATGCTCTCTGTTTCCTCTCATCACACCTCCCCTACTTCCCACCTCCTCAAATCTTGTTCCTCCCCCACCGGTCCCCATCTTTACCATACCACGACCTAGTCTCATCCTTCTCCTCTCCCGACCCCTCCCTTCTCCCTCCTCCTCCATGACTGTGCCTGCTCTCATTGTCTCCCTTGCCTCTCAATGCTTACCTCTCACCCTCCCTCTCAATTTCGCCACCTCCTCCGTCTTCAATGCAAATTTCACTCTCTTCCCCTCTCCCCAAGCCTCCCCCCACCTTTCTTAAAAGCTCCCCCCCCCCCACACACACACACACACACCCTTCTCCCTCAAATCTCCAGTCAGGTGTCCAATCAAAGCGGGACGTCTTGGTACCCGGTCATCACTGCCAGCAATTACACAGTGGCAGTTCCAGTTATGTCTCTTATTAATTACGTAACACACCAGGACACAAACACCACACAAAACAAGGCCTGGTGAGAGTGTGCAATCTCTGATTGCTCTTTTTCTTGTTTATTATCCGTTTTGTGCCCCCCTTTTCTTCCCCCACCACAACCCGCCATCGTCTCCTCCGTCGCGTTCAATCATCCCTTGTTCTTTGTTTTTATGATCGTGGTTTGGGAAATAAACCCGTTGGGTTTAAAAGTTTGAAGGTTTCTCGTGGCTGTCCTCACGACCAGACCAGAGCCAGTTCGGCTCGTCCGCCCAGCGTCGGTGTCAACCGACCTGGACACGACAATATGATGGTGGGTTTTTATTGCAGCGGGTTTGGAGTGGTGATGATATTTCCATTTCTGTGTTAAAATAGTGATACACGGGACGAGGCACGTGATATTATACTTCAGAGCAAAATGATGAATCCATGACATCATGTGCCTCATCGGAAGTACGATATTCCTGATGATCTTTACCTCTTCTCGATCGGTTTACATGATGCTGCTTCTCTCTTGTTTTTTTTTGTCCCAGGTGTGACAGCGTTGGTCGTAATGGGATCACTCATCATGCTTTTGGGTTTCCTCAATTTCTATGGAGCAATTCTGGAGTCACGAGCCATGTTGAAAACGGTCAGACATCTTTCCTCTTTGGACCGTGCCACCCAACCGCCCACCCGTCCCAAGAACGGCTTTCTGCCAAACCTTTACTACCTGTTCAGCAGTCATGATGATTTGGTTTCTTCCACGTAACAAGGATTGAGATGGTTTGATCCATGTATCAAGGCCTTACGATGACATGGTTCATTCCACCTGGCAAAACTCACTCGTTTCACCTCTTTCTTCACCCCGGTGCTGCTTATCCTTCCGTTCAGTGATTTGATTATTTGAACCACGTGATGTACGTTTAATTTACCTCCAATAGCAGTCTGCACAGTCGCAGATAGAGTCAGGACCTCGTGGTATTTCAGATGGAGTCAGGACCTCGTGGTATTTCAGATGGAGTCAGGACCTCGTGGTATATCAGATAGAGTCAGGACCTCGTGGTATATCAGATAGAGTCAGGACCTCATGGTATTTCAGACAGACAGTCAGGACCTCGTGGTATTTCAGATAGAGTCAGGACCTCGTGGTATTTCAGATAGAGTCAGGACCTCGTGGTATTTCAGATAGAGTCAGGACCTCGTGGTATTTCAGATAGAGTCAGGACCTCGTGGTATATCAGATAGAGAGTCAGGACCTCGTGGTATTTCAGATAGAGTCAGGACCTCATAATATTTCAGATTTGATTTATTTCGAGCCAATGCCTGGTAGGTATCCTTTGGATAAAAACAGTTTTAAAAGGAACCATTTGTTCCACCTTCACCTTTCTGATACCCATACCTGTTTCCCTTTTACTCCCAGTTCCTCGTCTGTCTCCTGATGACATTCACAGCAGAAATGGCAGTTGGCTTTTGGGCTTTAAGGATGAACAATGAGCAGGTTTGTCATTGCACACACCCGAATCAACAGACATTACTGCACACATACAAAACCCCTTACCGTCACTTCACCACAATTTAACGCATTCCCACTTACCAATGGAATGTCGCCACTCCTATCCATAATATAGATACACTTTTTAATATAAATGCATATAATGCATCTACATTTATAAATTCTGACCGCATTGGAAACTTCAAATATTGTGGAAGTGTGTGCTGATGGAGTGTGCTCCAGGGGGAGCAATGTTCACAGGTAAGTGTTGAAAAATCACCAATTGCATCGATATTCTTCTCTGGAATGCAGTCAGCAGTCAAGTGAGTTTGAGGAGGGATGTTGGGAGGAGGGAGGACAAGTAAAACGAGCCCCGTTGCCTCAGAGCGAGCTCGAAACAAGAGTTCGGGTGTACAAGAGTTCGGGTGGACAATGTACAATTACAAGTTCCTGAAAACAATCCACTTTCGACGCCGAGTCCTTATTTACTTGTCCGGTCTTCGGCTCACGGAGGATCTGCGCACACAAACACACACACACACACACACACACACACACACACACACACACACACACACGCATGAGCCAACACCAGATGCGACTTCAGACAAACATACCCGGTGACCTTGTGGGAAGTGACCTCGTTCTCTCGGAGAACTCTGGAACTGGCCCATCCATGTGACGAAACATGTCTCTCTCTCCTCGTCAGAGGGACAATAAGGGACAAATCTCCCCCAAACCACCTCCCTGCTCCCTCCCCAGGGTTTTGTCAATAATCTATCCTCTAAATGCTGAACATCAAACAAGGAAGCAGCACATCCCATTTATGAAGTATTTGTTATAAATTCTCGGCCATTCTCGGTTCGCACCGCCGACCTCCCAGACTCAGAGCGGTTGCTCTCACCACAATGCTGTTGAGTATGAGAATTGCCAAATCCCTCACTGTGGGATTGCAGAGATTTCCGTGATACAAACTACCACCCTGGTGTTTCACAATGCAGGACGAAGCATCGATATGATCACTCTGCCAATACACCCTTGGCTTTCATGGTGATTTGAACATTAAATGTCCCTCGCCAATTCGTACAGCAACACAACACTGTGATGGCAATCCTTTCTCGACACTGCCGTATTGATCCCACAGGTAGGTCGGTACCTGTCTTGTTGTTTTACCGAGTGGTTTGTTTTTTTTCTTTCCATTCAGGTCCCAAAAGAGATGAAAACTTTCTACGACAGGAAGTATTACGAGTACAACAATTCAGGGTCAAAGTTGGCGAAACAGTCTCTACTTGAGCTACACAACTTGGTACGTGACCCTCCATGGTTTTACCCCCTCCCTCACTGTCCCCATATTAACCCTTCCTCACAAACAAGTTCTGATCCTGCTCATGTTCTCTCTGCAGCTGGAATGCTGCGGTAAAAATGATGCTTTTAAACAGACCTTGTATCTTTTTAACAGCGTGTGTTCAGACACGCATGCAATACTGCGCAGGATCGCATCCCGGAAGGTAGGTCTTCAAAAACACTTGGGCTGATGTGTGTGCGTGTTAAGGAAAGCTCCTGCTTGTGCTTGAATCATTTTTACATGTAATTGGCTCGGAAAGGAGTCGGCTCGAGCTGTAACTCGTGGATGGAGGGTTTGTTCCACCTGTTAAAGCAGCAATGGCTCCTTTCCTGAACCATAATGAGCTCATCAAATGACTCGAGCTCTGGCTCATGAATAGAGAGTTTGTTCCACTTGTTAAAGCAGTAATGACTCCTTCCCTGAACTGGAATGAGATGATCAAATGACTCAAGCTATGATTCATGCATGGAGAGTTTCCTCCACCTGTTAAAGCAGTAATGGCTCCTTCCCTGAACTGGAATAAGATGATCAAATGACTCGAGCGATGACTCATGGATGGAGAGTTTGTTCCACCTGTAAAAGCAGCAATGGCTCCTTCCCTGAACTGGAATGAGATGATCAAATGACTCGAGCTCTGCCTCATGAATAGAGAGTTTGTTCCACTTGTTAAAGCAGCAATGGCTCCTTCCCTGAACTGGAATGAGATGGTCAAACGACTCAAACTGTGGCTCATGGATGGAGAGTTTGTTTCACCTGCTAAAGCAGCAATGGCTCCTTCCCTGAACCTTAATGAGCTCATCAAATGACTCGAGCTCTGCCTCATGAATAGATTTTGTTCCACTTGTTAAAGCAGTAATGGCTCCTTCCCTGAACTGGAATGAGATGGTCAAACAACTCAAACTGTGGCTCATGGATGGAGAGTTTGTTTCACCTGCTAAAGCAGCAATGGCTCCTTCGCTGAACTGGAATGAGATGGTCAAACGACTCGAGCTGTGGCTCATGGATGGAGAGTTTGTTACCGCCGCCAGAGGAGAGGGCATTGCATTTGGGTCTGTTTGTTTGTCCCCACAGAACTGTCGTGTTTTTCTCTGCAACCAGTTGTCCGAGTGAGACACAATTATCAGCATCGGCGCAACTCATGTAGAATGTTTTAATGATAATTATGACGTCAGAGGTCGCGTGAGGTGGCGGCCATGTTGGAAAAACTTTGAACCTCTGTGTCTGAAACCGCACCAATGAAAAAATTGAAACTTGCCGCGTGGCAAGTACTCCTCATGGGGAATAAATAAGTGTGATTTGTTATTACAACATCGGTGTCTTCGTAATGACGTCATAATTTTGTATGCAGAACACTACATCTGATCAGTGTGAAAATTTTTGAGGGTCATCTAGGGATGAAATGGTCCACAGAAAATTAAAATGATGACGTCATAGGTCAAATGATTTGGCAGCACTATTTTTTTTTTTTAAATTTAACCTTCAAAAATCTCTGAAATGGCTGAACAGATCGAGACAAAACTTTACACGTGTGACCGCCTATCAATGAGGAGCAAAAGGTTCACACATATGATGTCATTGGTCACATGGTTTGGCAGCCATTTTGGATTTACCCTGAAACCTATAAAAAAAATCCTCTTCTCCAGAACGGCTGGACAGATCGAGGGGAAAGTTCACACAAATGTCCCTCAAGCCGTGGGTGAACAAGTTTGTTTCGGAATAATTGATGTCACATGGTCTCGCAGCCATATTGGATTGAGCGAAAATCTTTAAATACATTCTTTCTCTTGAACCGCTTAATCAATCAATGTGAAACTTCACAATTATGATCTCGGAGTGATGAGGAATATAGGTTTTAAATTTCAACCTGATCGGAGAAGTGGTCTGCCAGCGATAATTATTGTTTAATTTTTTTTTTATTAATGTGGATTATTTTTCTATTTTATTTTTATTTTTTAATGAGGCTCACTTGGCTGTGTCTGGATGGGTTTGAGGGTAGAGGAGTAGCGGCTGAAACACAAATCCTGTCCACGTGCCTCCTGATGACTCCATTTTTGTTTTTGGCTTGTTTGGATTCCTTCTGATCGCTCCAATGCAGGAATGTATCTATTTGGTCTTCCATTTGATTTTAATTGAATTTATTTTAATCCCATTCTGAATTCGATTGAATAATAATAATTAAGAAAAACGCCGTGGGTCAGGGTCAGGTGTCCAATCAAAGTATGGTTGTGTCAAAGCGGGACGTCTTGCAACTAGTCATCACTGGCAGCAGTTATGAAGTGGCAGTTCCAATTATGTCTCTCTTTAATTACATAACACACCAGTACACAAACACCACACAAACTACACCACACAAACACGACACAAAACAAGTCCTGGCAAAGCTCTGCAATCTCTGATTGCTTCTTTTTTCTTGTTCCACCTGTTTCGAGGTTTTTTCGCGAGACCTTTCGAACAAGGCCTTTCACGCACGCGTCGTGTGTCATGCTTCCCGTGATTCGGTTCAACGAACCAGGACACTTTTAACAAGCCTTTACGAGGGTGAAACCCGTCACTAAAATCACCTTTTTAACAATATCTTCAGTGTTTAAATGAAAGACTGACAATTTAAAAATGGTTTACCATAGTTGTTGTGTTCCTGATTGCAAATTGGACTCACGAAAATAAATAGAAATGCGATAAATATCTGTGGATGAGAGGTGTCGAGTTCCTACTGTTGTCTGTGAATACGAGCGAGCGGTTTCAGTGGATAAATACTGGTACGAGCTTTCACAACCACCATTTATATCGGTACAGACCTCCACCAAGACCATTTGTTCACCACCTTGGTCACATGTTCTTTAATATATATATATATATATATATATATATATATATATATATATATATATATATATTGTGACGTCCACGGGACTTGAACAGTCCCGCCAACGTAGAATGAGCCGAAACGATGGAGGCGGTTTATCCTTTACAACCCAAAGATGGCGGTTCTAATCGCTCTACCGCAAACGGGACGAGGAAGGTGGCACGAGTCGCTTTTCACTGAGTTAATGATGTTTATTTCTCTAACCAGAAATAATAAGACTCGGCAAGAGGAGGGATCCGGGGCGATTCGACGGGATGGTGGTGTGGGTTCGGGCGTGGGGAAACACAAACAATTCCAATGGATATACCAATCTCAAACCCTCTAAGGCGCCAGGTACACACACACACACACACACACACACACACACACACACACACACACACACACACACACACAAAACGTAGCTGGTCCTGGTGGTCAGGCTGGCCCGTGGTGTAGACGCAACAGTCCCTGGATTGGCGTCGGACGAGCTGGCGTTGCGCTCGTCAGGGGCAGGAGACACCGTGGTGCTGTCGACCTCCTGGTGTCGGCGCAAGTCCGCTCACAGCCGCCAGGGAGCCAGTTCTGGCGCCAAGTTGTGAGCAGGAGAGGGAGGCAGGTCCGCCCGCCGTTCGACCCCGTGCTCCGAGCCAGCAGAACCCCAGAGCCAACCGAGGTGAGGCACGAGGCACAGCAAGGCCACGAGACACGATGAATCCAGGATCGAATCAGCGCAACAACACAGCACGCTCCCAGCACGGTTTTTCTTTTTTTTTTCTTTCCCAACGGTTTCTTTCTTTCCCAACGGTTCTTTCCAAACGGTTTTTCTTTCCCGATCTTCTTCCTCCCACCCTTTTCCCCGAACAGAACCTTTTTATCCTCGAGTCCTCGTCACTTTCAATCGAGCCGTTTTATTGGCCCTCCGCCGTCGCCTTCCGCCAATCGTGATCACGGGGCGGAGCCATCCGCAGCACTGTCCTGTGACGTCACGGCAAGCCTCCAGGGAATACTAACAGGGTTTACGCAGACACACTTACCCTATCCCGTCTCCCTGTCTAATTACGTGACAATTATCATTTCCCCCTTAAAGAAATGGACATTTACTAGACAACTTATCACCACTGAATTGCTACTTATTACATCGAGATCCTGGTAAAACTCGAACAGCATGGCATACCTAATTAAACATCCTAATTACCCTTTGAATGCATACCCCCCCCCTCCCTCAGACGTAACAATATATTTAATCTGCTGGATTCGATCATTGTTTTCTCCACTATTACAAGTGAGCTTGCGAAGAGTTTTTTTTCTTCTACTGTAGTTCCAGAGAAGGAAACCCCAATGGTGGTTGTCCACACAGTACATTCACAAACACTGCCTGCCTTTTCAGGATTGCCACGACAGCATCGATGAAATGCTTTCTTCGGTGATGTCTTTAATCGTGGGTGTGATGATCGGCATCGGTGTACTAAATGTAAGTTTTGTTGGGATCATGAGGGATCGGTGTATCGTAAAATGCAACTTTTGTTGGGGATTATGGGATTCATATATGACATTTGCAAATTCCGGTATTCTCAAAATACGTACACAAAATTTACTCTCATCTCCCCCAAATATTGATTCCATTCTTCTCCAACTTTTTCCTCCTGAACCCCTTCCCCATGTCTCTTCTATTAATATGAAGTATTTTTGTGTACATAATAAGTAAATTTCCCAAAATGTGGCAGCAGTCGTGTTTACACTTTGAAATAATATTCCCTTTCTCAAAGTAACTACAGTAGTTTGTAAAGTACCAGTTAAGTTATTTCTCCTTTCCAGGTGCTTGAAATCGTGTTGAACTTGGTAGTCCTCTGTTTTCTCCTCGGAATCCAACAACAGTTGATCGATTGGGGAAATATCAAAGGTGAGGAATGATTTGTTCTAGAATGTTCACCGTTCATGGGAATTCTTCAACTGCAGCTTCCTGGTTCGACTCCCAAAATCCAGGCTTACGGCACTCCTAACTCCTAACTTCCTCTTTACCCTGCACACCTTCACTCCTAACTTCCTCTTTACTCTGCACACCTTCACTCCTAACTTCCTGTTTACCCTGCACACCTTCACTCCCAACTTCCTCTTTACCCTGCACACCTTCACTCCTAACTTCCTCTTTACTCTGCACACCTTCACTCCCAACTTCCTCTTTACCCTGCACACCTTCACTCCTAACTTCCTATTTACTCTGCACACTTTCACTCCTAACTTCCTCTTTACTCTGCACACCTCCACTCCTAACTTCCTCTTTACCCTGCACAGCATCACTCCTAACTTCCTCTTTACCCTGCACACCTCCACTCCTAACTTCATCTTTACTCTGCACACCTTCACTCCTAACTTCCTCTTTACCCTGCACACCTTCACTCCTAACTTCCTCTTTACCCTGCACACCTTCACTCCTAACTTCCTCTTTACTCTGCACACCTTCACTCCTAACTTCCTCTTTACTCTGCACACCTTCACTCCTAACTTCCTGTTTACCCTGCACACCTTCACTCCCAACTTCCTCTTTACCCTGCACACCTTCACTCCTAACTTCCTCTTTACTCTGCACACTTTCACTCCTAACTTCCTCTTTACTCTGCACACTTTCACTCCTAACTTCCTGTTTACCCTGCACACCTTCACTCCCAACTTCCTCTTTACCCTGCACACCTTCACTCCTAACTTCCTCTTTACTCTGCACACCTCCACTCCTAACTTCCTCTTTACCCTGCACAGCATCACTCCTAACTTCCTCTTTACCCTGCACACCTTCACTCCTAACTTCCTCTTTACCCTGTACACCTTCACTCCTAACTTCCTCTTTACCTTGCACACCTTCACTCCTTACTTCCTCTTTACCCTGTACACCTTCACTCCTAACTTCCTCTTTACTCTGCACACCTCCACTCCGAACTTCCTCTTTACCCTGTACACCTTCACTCCTTACTTCCTCTTTACCCTGTACACCTTCACTCCTAACTTCCTCTTTACTCTGCACACCTCCACTCCGAACTTCCTCTTTACCTTGCACACCTTCACTCCCAACTTCCTCTTTACCCTGTACACCTCCATTCCTAACTTCCTGTTTACCGTGCACACCACTGCTCACTTCCTCTTTACCCTGTACACCTTCACTCCTAACTTCCTCTTTACCCTGTACACCTTCACTCCTAACTTCCTCTTTACCCTGTACACCTCCATTCCTAACTTCCTGTTTACCGTGCACACCACTGCTCACTTCCTCTTTACCCTGTACACCTTCACTCCTAACTTCCTCTTTACTCCGCACACCTTCACTCCTAACTTCCTCTTTACTCCGCACACCTTCACTCCTAACTTCCTCTTTACCCTGTACACCTTCACTCCTAACTTCCTCTTTACTCCGCACACCTTCACTCCTAACTTCCTCTTTACCGTGCACACCACTCCTAACTTCCTCTTTACCCTGCAGAACTACACTCCTAACTTCTTCTTTACCAGGCACACATTCACTCCAAACTTCCTCTTTACCGTGCACACCACTCCTAACTTCCTCTTTACCCTGCACACCTCCACTCCTAACTTCCTCTTTACTCCGCACACCTACACTCCTAACTTCCTCTATACACCACACCTTTCACTCCTAACTTCCTGTTTACCCTTTACACCTCCACTCCTAACTACCACTTTACCACACACACCTAAACTGCTAACTTCCTCTTTACCCTGCACACCTACACTGCTAACTTCCTCTTTACCCTGCACATCTTCACTGCTGACTTCCTCTTTACCCTGCACACCTACACTCCTAACTTCCTCTTCATCCCACATACCTGCACTCCTGACTTCCTCTTTACCCTGCACACCTTCACTCCAAACTTCCTCTTTACTTCGCACACCTTCACTCCTAACTTCCTCTTTACCCTGCGCACTTTCACTCCTAACTTCCTCTTTACCCTGCACACCTTCACTCCTAACTTCCTCTTTACCTTGCACACCTTCACTCCTAACTTCCTCTTTACCCTGCACACCTTCACTCCTAACTTCCTCTTTACCCTGCACACCTTCACTCCTAACTTCCTCTTTACCTTGCACACCTTCACTCCTAACTTCCTCTTTACCTTGCACACCTTCACTCCGAACTTCTTCTTTACCTTGCACACCTCTATTTCTAACTTCCTCTTTACCTTGCACACCTCCATTCCTAACTTCCTCTTTGCCTTGCACACCTCCATTCCTAACTTCCTCTTTACCTTGCACACCTTCACTCCTTACTTCCTCTTTACCCTGTACACCTTCACTCCTAACTTCCTCTTTACCTTGCACACCTTCACTCCTTACTTCCTCTTTACCCTGTACACCTTCACTCCTAACTTCCTCTTTACTCTGCACACCTCCACTCCGAACTTCCTCTTTACCCTGCGCACCTTCACTCCTGACCTCCTCTTTACTCCGCATACTTCACTCTTTTGTTCCTCTTTACACCACACACCTCCATCCTCTCTTCCTCTCCATTCTCCAGCTTACTGTGACTGTGTCCCCACTGTCGCGTCATCACCGTTTGCCCTGAGTCATCCCGCTCTTCCATGCATTCAATGATAAGACGACTCGGTCCTGGCACGGTATCCCCGGTGCACGAATATTTGATGGAATTTGCATTGATTTTGAAGGTTTCACACAGATGAACGTGAAGCCGGGTGTCTTATCTACTCGCATCTGGTGGACGTTAAATATCCCCATGGTGTCTTTGGACGAAGGGGAGGCGAGTTATCGCAAGCACGCTGAATTATAAATGAGCAGGGGCACTCCATTAATGGCACAGTAACAGATCAGTCATGATGAAACCAGTGGGTGAAATTAATTATAATTGAATCCCGGTCCGACAATCACGAATGACGTCACTTTCTCTCATGCCAGTGTGCCCTCCTTATTCAACAACCATCCCCCTCCCCATATTTTTCCCCACTCCTCTCCTTATTCACTTTAATCCCCGTCTTTGGCGTTGTTATTTATTATTTACAATTGCATTTCAAAACAGCTCAAAAAAGACGAAATTGAATCACAGGTTGGAATAATTGATCCTAAGTGATCCATTTCCGGCTCCTGTTGAGTCTTCACCCTCTTGGGCAGCCTGGTGCTGGCTTGGCGGTTAGGGTGGTGGCTTGGGATCCGAGGGTCCTGAGTTCGAGCCCCGTTTCCTGCTGAATTAACACCAGGGGGTTGACTCATCCTGTCATCCTTCCGAAGTCAGCAAAATGAGCACCAGTATACTGGTAATAGGGGCTGTTAGCGACATAGCCGCACCCCTAACCAATGATGCAACCAGCAGCCAAAAAGGCAGCACACGATGGGAATCCTCTCGGGTGGTGAAACAGTAATCCGAGTGTGTCTGACCTGGAATTACACAGGATGTTGAATATCCAAGACGAGAAGATGATTATTTGGAATCTCAGTAACTCTCATGTTTGATATATCATCACACTGCCAACTGCTTACACCTTGTCCCTTTAGTCCTCATTTCAATCGTCCTTTTCCCCTCTACCCCTGTGCAGATGGCCCTCAACAACCTTTTGAGAACAACTCCGGAGACCTTCCAACAGCCACTCCAGTACCTGAAGATATCTGCGAGCAACCTGATGAGAACATGTACAGAGAACTTCCAGGACTCCCTCAAATACCGGAAGAAGTCGACGAGTACCCTGATGAGAACATTCACAGAGGTCTTCCAGTACTCCCTCAAATACCGGAAGAAGTCTGCGAGCCCCTTTATGAGAGCATGTGCAGAGGCCTTCCAGTACTCCCTCAAATACCGGAAGAAGTCTGCGAGCCCCTTTATGAGAGCATGTGCAGAGGCCTTCCAGTACTCCCTCAAATACCGGAAAATGTCTGCGAGCACCCTGATGAGAACGTGTACAGAGGCCTTCCAGTACTCCCACAAATACCAGGAGATGTCTGAGAGCAAGTACAGAGGCCTTCCAGTACCCACTCGAGTACCAGTAGATGAAGGCAAACAACGTCATGAAAACAAGTACAGAGGTCTTCCAGGACTCACTTGGTATTTACAGACCTGGAAATATGATGTTTGTCAACGATCATCTTGTTTCGTTTTGAGGAAGAGCCTCGGCAGCGTTTAACTTGTGATTCTCCACCCGATTCATCATGACTCTGTCTGTGTGACATTTTTATTACTCCACTGACGTGGTCACTCAACAGGGCCTTCCACCTTCACGTGACTTTGCTCCATAGCCCACCCAGAAATCATTGAGTCATTTGTTGAGCGATTTAGGCCATCTCAAGGGCCGCTCATGAGTGGGCAATAACAAAAGCATCTCAAGTTATGAATCATCGTGTTTAATGTCAATAAAAAAGCAAACAAAAGACGTGTGAATGTTTGGGGAAGGGGTGGAAAGGTCTCTGGTTGGTTCTGATCTCCTTTAGCAGGTTTCAGAAGGTCAAACAGAGTCCCTTCAGGACTCAAGGTATCCACCTGCAGTCATGCCACCTCCTGCACTCACACAAATCCCAGGCCCTGCCCCTGGGTGTGCCCACCCGGGCTCCCATAACCTCCATAAATGACCGAGACGATGATCGAATTTACACTGAATGATTTTAACAAGTTACTGCTCTCATTACCATTCACGTTCCCCCAAGGATCGTCCGATTTATAAACCCAATTTGGTGGTTGCTCACGCATGAAGGCAGGAAGATGCCAAAACGATTCTTCGCAAATAAATGGTTTTATTCAAAAAGTATTCGGAGATAAGGATGGATGAGAAGCTATTAAATAAAATATGGAACAAACCAAGTGGTCGACAGACACAAGGAAAAAAGAAGGGGAAACACTCAAGCGTATCTACAATTAAACTACACCCCAACTAGGGCACCAAACTTCTGGACTTAACCAGATACAATGGGAGCAGGTGAGGACTTGCACAGGTGAGGTTTGAACTGGTCTCGATCCAGGGCACAGGGCGAAGTTCGAAGCGGAAGAGTAGAGGATGGCATCCGCATCTCTCGGTTGTCAGTGATGAAGTAGAGAGAGAGAGAGAGCTGAGATGTCCTCTGCTGTGCACATGCACTGACGCAGCATTTACCTCCTCCAGGACTGCCTTCATGCACACGGCTGATGTCACAATTGGCCACCTGCTGCCAGTGGGCGCCGTTGCCTTTCTGGCCTTCCCTCCCATTGGGGGGAAGTGTTCCACCCCTAACCAGGGCTCCACAGCCCACTTTTCCCACCCTGGCTGTGTGGTCCATGATAAAGTCCATTCCATTTAAGTGAGTATCACTTCCTTCGTGCCCTTTGTGCTTCAGTCCTCACCTGTCTTCGTCTGCACACGAGGTGTTACAGAATACAACCTTATCCTATCCTGCTCTACAAAGGGCGGTCAGTGCACATATTACAAACTAACAAATACAACCCGTCGCTTCGCTGGTGGGATTATGAAGGGGGGAGGGGAGTGAGAGGAAGGGGAAAGATGGAGGAGTGAGGGAGGAGGGAAAGGAGGGAGAGGGGTGGGTGAGAGGGAGATGGGAGAAAGAGAAGGGGGAAATTGAGAGATCAGGCCAAAAACAATAGATAGCAAATCTCAAAAAAACATTTTGCTCGACATGTTTTTCTGGATCAGGCATTGCGTGGCGGAGGTGTTCGCTCCACCGAGCGCCCTTCTACTTCTTGTTTTGTGTTGATTTTGTTCGCCCTTGTGTATATGTGGTTGTGAGAGTGTGCTGTCAGTAGTTGGTTGACCTGTTGAGCTCATGATGTGTTTTTGATGCTACGAGTAAGTGTGACTCTCTTCAGCAAACCCATTGCTGTTTTTGTGATTTGTTTTTTTTTTGTTTGTTTATTTTTGGAAACCCTAAGGTCAGAGCAAGGTCCAAGAAGCCTCCACTCACCATCCCAATCAAAAGCAACAGAAGGCGAGCTCTGCAAAAAAAAATTTTTGAAAAAGATCAACGGTAAGAGGTATTTTGGAGATTTTCGGTGAATATTTTGGGGAATAACAGCATTTGGAGTCGGAGTGAGTTAACGTGAGGACTACGAGGCATTCTCCACCAACCGTCATGATTTTGTTTTCTCTCTTCTCTTCGTCTTTCTGTTTCCATGGGATGAAAACGTTGCTTCGTACCGGTCCCTTTTCACACCTTCCTCTCTGCTAACAGGCCTCCATTGTATTTTGTCTCACTAACTCCGAAGGGATGGGAGAAGATATTGTAATCACCTCCACCACCAAAGGTGCACGGAGGTTGTGTTTGCTCCCCTGTCTGTTTGTCTGTGAGCACGATATCTCAAAACGTTATGAACGGATTCGAACGAAATTTTGTGGAGAGGTTGGGTGCGTAACAAGGACGAATTGATTCGATTTTGGTGAAGATTCGGATCCTGATATAATTGATTTTTTTTGTGTGATTCTTCACCATTGAGAGAGGGGCCAAAAATGATTTGCAGCAGAACGTCTCAAAAAAGTTGTGGATAGATTCGGATGGAACTTGGTCGATGAGTTGGGTCGGTGACAACAAGAAGCCGATTCGATTTTGGTTTGTCACAAGGACGAATGGTCCGGGTGTACGGCCAGCCTATCAGTGGGATACAAAACGTGAATTGTTCTGCCTGGCGGAGGGAAGCGCAATATCAATTGTTGTTCCACCCTTGTTTTTTATCATTATCCATTTACCCTTGTTTGGTAATCTACCATCTCCACCAGCTTATTGCCATCGTATTTTGCAATGCTTCCATTTTGACACCCTTCTTCGCTTTAACAGTTCTGTGACGACTCAGTCAAAGGTAAGCCTCCTTGTCCACCCTTAGCACACGTACAGTTTTACGCCTCAACTCCCTGAACAGCTCAGCTGTGCCATTCAGCCTGGTCCTGCGACTCTGGTCAATGGTATCCGGTGTCCCTTGAGAGACAAAATTCTTCTTCCAAGATATCCACCGGCAACTTCAAGGACGGTGGTTTTGAAGGCACTCCGCAACTCTTCAGGATCTCCCAAAGCACCCTGACCCCCCAAATCTCCACTCAACTTGTTTGCAAACTCTTCAGCTACCCTCTCATCCTTGAGCTTGCCAACATCCAGCCTCGGCTGGGATGGTGCCATTCTCCTGGATTTAAGGTGCAACTACAGAGGTGCAACAACAAGCCGGTGGTCAGTATTGAGGAGCTGACCACTCCGGTACAACCCTGCAGTTCTGGATCATCCTCCAGCGACCATCAACGAGAACATGGTCAATCTCCTTTGCCACTCCACCAGCGTTGGAATACCAAGTCCAGCGATGAGCTTGTGGGCGCTGAAACCATGAACCGGACACCATCAGTCCATGACTTCTTGCAAAGTCAAGGAACTTGGTGCGATTCTGGTTCACAGTTCCAGACCCATGGGGACCAACACACGTCTCATAACCATCCCAATCAGTTCCAGTCGATGCATTGAAATCCCCCAAGACCAGAAGAGTATCTCACCTGAGGCACTGATCAACCACAGACTCGAGCGTGACATAGAATGCATCCTTTACGGTGAGATCACTCGCCTCAGTCGGAGCATAAACAGAGACCAGGGGAATGACACCGAAGGAGTGACGAATCCTTAGTCTCATGATACGCTCGTTGACCGGTGTTACCTCAATTTTAATTGGAGTAATCTTATTGGACACAGCTACAGCAACTCCTTGGGCATGGTAACCATCAGAGCGACCAGACCAATAGGAGGTGGAACCACCCGTCATGATCTCGCCACTATCCGGTCTCCGAACCTCAGAGAGTGCTGCAATACCGATGTCCAAACGCTTGAGCTCAGATGATAACAGAGACAGGTGATCATCCTCTCTTAGGGATCAGACATTCCAGGTACTCACCCGAAGGGACCTCCTCAGGTTAACTCAAGGAGACCGTCGTCTTGTGGACGACACCTGAGCACCACTCCGACACACTCGTTACCGCAATCTGACCCTGGAAGGTCACCGCGTGGTTTCCCTCCTATCATCATGAATGGGGGTCCCGAATTAACTTTTTCCTAAAAACTTGATGGAATCAATCGGAACTTGTGCAGACACAATGTCGGGGTTCCCTCATTCATCCCTGCAAGTTTCAGCT
>NW_028222837.1:22500-25000 GCF_056783735.1 Eptatretus burgeri | reverse complement strand
ATATATGTTTAAAGAGGTTTAAATATATAATTATATTTTAATGAACGTTTAAAGAGGTTTAAATATATAATTATATTTTAATATATGTTTAAAGACGTTTAAAAAAGATAAATAAATTCCGGGTTTCACCGCCATGTTCCCCATCGCCTCTTACACCACCCGACCGAACATGTTACATTAGTTATTGTTCCTGTTATTTACTCCTCCATAACCCTCTGATAACCAGTAAGTTTGATTTCCCACTTTGTTTGAACGTCACACAGATGGTAACCATGGTATCTCACTGCTCTCTGCGCGGTCGGGATGAAATGAAATGAGAAAACGGGAAAATGACGAAGAGAAAACTGATCCTCTCTCACGATCCGAATAGAAATCGATTAATTTTTTATTTAAAATCCATGTTTCTGAAATCAATATGTAAGGAAACGTCATCAGTGTTTTTGTTTATTCGATACACTGTTGTTGTTGAGGGTAACCATGGAGATGAAGCCCCGCCCCCTCCCATTGTGACGCACAAAGCTTTGTTGTTCCAGTTCTGAACGTCGTTGGTTTGAGCGGGTCGTGTGGCCGTGTTGTTCCACTTGTCGTCCACGACGTTCGAACCTTCTGGAGCTTTCTCGATTGTAAGAACCATTTCTTGTAAACTTCCAGAGAAGGAAACACGATGTGGTGTTGTGGAAAGAGGAGGAAAAATACAAGGAGGAACGAAGAGGAGAATCGTGAGGTAACAATAATAATTGGTTTATCGATAATGGGCCTTCACTTACTGTTCTGTCACTAGTTTGATTCGTCACATGTGTAACTAGTTGACGTGGGAACTCGATCGGGTTTTTCTTTTCTTTCAAGCTGTCGGAACAGATCTTCGTTATTCATTCGTGATTCTTTCACTGCCGATTAAATCCGAACATTATCGACTGTTCCTGTGACTTGTTCACTCGTCCATCAACATAACCATTGTTCAGGGTAAACGGAACAATCTAAATAAACGTGAAGAACCAGATAAACCGTCCGCACCATCATCCACGGAGTGAGTTACAGTTACAGTAACAATAACAACCAATTGGGAATGTTAAAAGATAACAAAATAAATCCATGAAAGAACATCGAACACTCATCACTCACGTCAGATATTTACATTTTATACTCTTTACCAACAGTTCATGGTAACAAGTTAACTTCACCGTAACAACGATGAATGGTAACCATCTAACGTGGGATGAGTTCATTTACAAACTTTACAACCTTTTACTTTCACATTTATTTAATCTATTAATGGTTGTGTCTGATTTGGTTGGACACAGCAGCACAACAACTCATAGATCAAATCACACAACCGAACCTGGATATCAAATTCACCCTCCCCCCCCCCCCAGCCCTCCCTTTTATCCAAACAAACAAAATAGTAAAAATGAGTTTTGATGTAAAACCATCTTTGGAATGCCAAGGGTGAAGGATTTTTCACCATTTTGATCAACCTGTTAGTTTATTCATCAAGATCTTGAGTTTGAATTTGAATAAGCCTGGTGTTGGCGCAGTGGTAAGGGCAGTGGCTTGGGACCCAAGAGGTCCTGAGTTCAAGCCCCGTTGGGACACTGAATTAATATATGTATGTATATGTATATATATAATGTGTATATATATGTATATGTGTATATATATATATAATGTGTGTATATATGTATATATATATGTATATATATATATATATAAATATATATATATATATATATATATATATATATATAAAAACCAAGTCGAAAACACCAGGGGGTTGACTCAGCCTGCCATCCTTCCGAGGTCGGCGAAATGAGCACCAGTTGTACTGGGCCCGGTGTATGCCCCGGTTAGAATAGGTGTACCATATCCCTGTGTGTCGTAAGAGGCGACCAGGGTTGCGTCAGGAAGGGCATCCGGCGTAAAAACCTATGCCAAATCATTATGCGGACAACAAAACGAATTTCCATACCGGATCGGTCGAGGCCCGGGTTACCAACGACCGCCACCGGTACCGGTGGTCAGCAGGGTACCAGTGGAAATTGTGCTACTGCTGGGCGAAGGAGGAGAAGGAGACGGGGAAGGCGAGTCCGGAGGCAGTGGGAGAGGGGGAAGGGTAGAAGTGTGGAGGTGAGAGTTGGAACTCTGAATGTTGGGACGATGACTGGCAAAGGGCGAGAGTTGGCTGATATGATGGAGAGAAGAAAGGTGGACATACTGTGTGTACAAGAGACCAAGTGGATGGGGAGTAAGGCGAGGAGCATTGGAGGTGGTTTCAAACTGTTCTACCATGGTGTGGATGGGAGGAGAAATGGTGTCGGGATAATCCTGAAGGAAGATCATGTCAAGAGGGTATTGGAGGTGAGGAGGGTGTCTGACCGAGTGATGAGTGTGAAGTTGGAAATTGAAGGGGTGATGATGAATGTCATCAGTGCATATGCCCCACATATGGGGTGTGAGATGGAGTATAAAGAAGATTTCTGGAGTGAGTTAGATGAAGTGGTGG
>NW_028222837.1:0-17500 GCF_056783735.1 Eptatretus burgeri | reverse complement strand
GATGAACAACCGGCCATCTTCAACTGGAGGGAACGGCACGAAGGACAAAATAAAAGAGAAACTCGTGCCTCATTCACATCATTCACACCATGAACGGTCCCACTGCTGGAACACTTTTCTGTCTCATTCCAGCAGGTGGAACAATTGCTTGGTTTGGCATAAAATTCCCATCATTTCATCATCATGCTCCAAGGTCGAGATAACACCGAGGAAGACAATGAGTGGACAATGAGTGGATATAGAAGGTCAATCTTGGTTTCATTTTAAGACTGAAGAGGTTTTTTTCGTCATTCAGAGTGAAGGCTCGTGAAAGAGAAAGAACGGAGAATGAATCAAGACACAACTGAACAAAAGGAACAGGGGAGAGAGAGAGAGAGAGAGAGAGAGAGAGAGAGAGAGAGAGAGAGAGAGAGAGAGAGAGAGAGAGAGAGAGAGAGAGAGAGAAGAGAGAAGCAGAGGGGAATAGAGAGAGGAAGAGGGGAGAAGAGAGAGAGAGAGGGGCAGAGGGTGGAGAGAGAGGCAGAGGGTGGAGAGAGAGAGAGAGAGAGAGAGAGAGAGAGAGAGAGAGAGAGAGAGAGAGAGAGAGAGAGAGAGAGAGAGAGAGAGAGAGAGAGAGAGAGAGAGAGAGATAGAGAAATATAAGGGGCACCAACACCAGGGTTCATTTGTTCATTCCATCTCACGTATCCACTATCATTTATCTTTTGACCCACAGCGGAATACCACAAGACCAAGACTGCAAGAATGAAATGACAGTGAATGAGGTCAAAATGGAAGATAATTTTATTTCCCATGAGGTACGTTTTTGATATTTTTTGATTATTTTACATCATTGATTTTTCAACAGATTTGGTACGTGATGAATGAGTGGTAGAATTACTGGTTCGAGTATGTAAATACCAATCATGACCAAAGGAAGGTGTTTGTGAATTCCTATTTTTACCCTCGCCAGAGGAGAGGACGTCGTGTTTGGGTTCGTTTTTCTGTTTGTCACGTGAAAAATATTTTTACCAAGTTTGTGGGTCTGCAGTATCTCTTTAGATGGAAATGTATGAGAGCAGTTCTCCATAAAGCTGTGGACGAAAGCTTTGTGTGTGGTCAGGAGCTCAGGTGGGCTGAGGAAGCACCTTGCACGACGGAGGATTCCCAGTTGGCGGCTGGTTTTGGAGGCCAGGTTCGAGATGTGGCTTTCCCCGGAAAGATCATGGCAGATAGTGAGATTCAGAAGCTTGAAGGAAAGGACTTCTTTCAGAGGATTGTTGAGAACGTAGATTGTGGGGGGGGGGGCGAGGGGGGGTTCGAAACGGTCATTTCGGATAGACATAGTGAGAGTGTGAAATGAAAACCAGCAAAAGAACAGGGCCCAGAACACCACCTTGAGGACCTACAGTCTGGACAGGAAGAGGGGATAAGAGAACTCTATTTAGGGCCATTCATTGGCTGTGACAAGAGAGGAAGTCTGTGAGCCATGTGTGGAGATGGCCTTGGATACCATGGGAAGATAGTTTGGTGAGCAGGGCAGGGTGCCAAACTGTGTCAAAAGCACGTGATATGTCTGGGGATATGGCTCGGATTTCCTGTCTGGCATTGAGGTCCTCCATCCATTGTTGGGAGAGCAGAAGCAGCATATCCAGGGTAGAGTGACCTGGTCTGAAACCAAATTGATGATCGGAAATCAAGCCATTGGAGAAGAGGAAGGATTTAACATCTGAAGCGAGGATGGATTCCATAACCTTGCTCATGATTGGGAGAAGGCTGATTGGTGTGTCATTGCAGGGATATGTTTTTGCACCTTTTCATGCAGTGTGGTAATGTTTGCTGATTTCCAAGCAGATGGCAGATGACCTTGAGCAAATGTGAGGGTGAATAGAACAGAGAGAGGGTGAGCAAGAGCAGAGGAGCAGGTTTTTCGGATACATGGGCTGATGACGTCTGGACCGGTTGCAGAATCTGAGTCAAAGTTTGAAAGCAAGCTCTCCACCTTGTCAGGAGAAAAGGACACACAGTCCAGGGACAGCTCACTGTGACTGGGTAAGGTGGGTACAGAAAGCGATGGGTTTGGAACACAAGATTTAGAAGCAAACACAGAGTTTCGGCATTCAGCCTTTATCACGTGCATTGTCAGCTGTGCAGCCTTTTGAGGTAAGGGAGGGGATGGAGGGGGAACATACACCAGAAACAGACTGAACCAGATGCCAACAGGATTTGGAGGAGGGAGACAGGTTTGAGTTCAGACTTGAGATTTAAAAGATGTTGTTTTCTGGCTCTCCTGAGGGTAGACACGCTTGTTACGAGCTTTGTGGAAGGAACCGAGATTGCCTTCAGTTGGATTAGCCTTCCATGAGGCGAAGCCATGTTGTTTCAGGACAACTGCCTTGCCACAAGCTTCAGAGTACCAAGGGTGGAAGGAAGGGTAGGACAACTGAAGACGAGATGGGATAAATCTGAGAGAGAGAGAGAGAGAGAGAGAGAGAGAGAGAGAGAGAGAGAGAGAGAGAGAGAGAGAGAGAGAGAGAGAGAGAGAGAGAGAGAGAGAGAGAGAGAGAGAGAGAGAGAGAGAGAGAGAGAGAGAGAGAGAGAGAGAGAGAGAGAGAGAGAGAGAGAGAGAGAGAGAGAGAGAGAGAGAGAGAATAAATCTGTTCATTTTGAGATCCTCGTGGAGGATCTTTAAGTCTTACACACGTTGTTGTTCTTCATCATCTTCTTGTGCACTTTTTTGTTTCACAGCCTACCGTTTTCATCGAAACTTCCCAAAACTTGGCGTATATATATAAAACTACCCTGTGCAGACAGTAACCATCGCAGATTTTGAAAATTCCTCCCAGAAAAAAAAGTTCTGACGTCAAAATATCTCCGCAAATGGAAATCGCTTAAAAATTATCGCCGAATGTAGGCAAGCTTTTTGAATGCTGTTTGCGAGAATCGAACAGGGCATTAGCAGAGATGAGTTACCACACATATGATACATCACTATGACGTCCTCTCACTTTTTTATGACGTCATTCCTATTTTTTGACTTTTTGTTTCACAACCCAGAGTTTTCATCGGATCTTCGTGAAACTTGCCATGTACAGTATATGCGGAAAGCCCACGCGCAGCCAGTAACCATCTCCGATTTTGGAAATTCTTCCGAGAAAAAAAGTTGACGTCATAATATTGCCACTAATGGAAATTGCCAATACCATTATCTCCGAAACTAGGCAAGCTGATTGAATTTTGTTTGCAGGAATCAAGCCGGGCAATAGCACAGATAATTTATCGCAAACCTGCTACATCACAATGATGTCATATTCGTTTTTATGACGTCACCCTTAAGAGGATGAGGATCTTAGCTCATTTGAGCTGTGAGAGAGAGAGAGAGAGAGAGAGAGAGAGAGAGAGAGAGAGAGAGAGAGAGAGAGAGAGAGAGAGAGAGAGAGAGAGAGAGAGAGAGAGAGAGAGAGAGAGAGAGAGAGAGAGAGAGAGAGAGAGAGAGAGAGAGAGAGAGAGAGAGAGAGAGACAGACAGAGAGAGAGACAGACAGACAGACAGAGAGAGAGAGAGAGAGAGAGAGAGAGAGAGAGAGAGAGAGAGAGAGAGAGAGAGAGAGAGAGAGAGAGAGAGAGATATTCTCAAAAAAAAATTCCCAGGACGAGTTGATGTCAGAGGAAGTGAAGATGGGAGACCAGTCTAGATTCTAGAAGCTTGATGGCTGCTTGAAGTCCCTGCCAGTCGGCCTGAGTGAAATGCTAGACTCCATGGTGCTGAGGAGGTTCTGTCGTAACAGCCAGAGAGATGTCTACTTTGACAAGCATCTGGTTAGATGAACCGATCGAAGTGGAGGGAGAACAGGAGATATTTTCATGGGTCTTGAGATAACGTTCAATATTGAGTTGAGTCTTGAGATAACGTTCAATATTGAGTTGAGTCTTGAGATAAAGTGGCTTTTGTAGTTGAAAGTGAGTCTGTTCATTTCACTTTTATATTTCGTGTATATTAATGATATTTATATATTTTTGAATCACGATTGACTGAAGATCTTCGGGACTTGCGTTTGAGCCCATCGTCTCATGAAATAACACCAGGTGGGTTGATTCAGCCTGTCTTCCTTCCGAGGTCAGCGAAATGAGGACCAGCTTACTGAAAACAGGGGCAATGCATCAGTGGCACCGCCACGCTCTCAGCATTGATGCAAGCAGCAGCCACAGGCTGCATATGAAATAATGACTCATATTGATGTAAGACCCAAGGTGGAGCTTGTACATAAATCACACGTGGGACAAAGAGGTGAGGATAATGCACTTTCAAATCGATTTACAAGAACGTTTGTAGATAATGAAAAGGGAGAAAAAGCAAATGGGATTCAAACCTGGCATTGCCGTATCATGAGCCTTGAGATCAGATGGGAATGTTGAAAAGGGCCAACCGTCTTTGATTTGCTTTTACTTTCGTTAGTTAGTTCGTTAGTTATTTACTTACTTACTGAATTTGCATTACTCAACCAAGTTGTTATGTCTTGCAACACTGATAGTAAATTTATCACCACCATTGCTTTCTCCAAGATTGTCATTACCCTTGGGATTCCAGGATGGAAGCTGGGATTTTGCTTTTGGTTCCGGATTCATCTGTGGTTTGGTGCATGTGTTGTGGTTCCTTGTTGGTGTGAAGGTGGATGCTTCAGCACCAGGGAATGTTCCATTCAGTCTTAAAGACTTGCAAGTGGAGATGAGTATATGACATCTGGTGGTGGCGGCGTGTACACACACACACACAGACACACACAGACACACACACACACACACACACACACACACACACACACACACACACACACACACACACACACACACACATCTTGGTTAACACACGCATGATTATGATTTCTACACATATTATACACATTATATCCACACATATTTGATTCGTGATCATACATATCTTATTCATGACATATTACACATATTCCACAGTGAACCCTGAAATGTGGTGGGTTTCAACCAATCGTGGGCAATCTACTATGTTCCGATTTTGTTATCGTGGGGTTTCTTTTCAAGCAATTATGGCTCTTGAGCTGAGATGAGTCATCATTTGCGGCTGGCACCTGGTGTGCAGTGGCGGATTAACGCACAGGTACGCAGGACCCGTGCCTTGGACCCCAAGATCAACGTGGGCCCGGAAAGAGGAGTGAGGGCCATGCAACCTATGCACTGCATGGAGCCCCAGATAACATGGGCCCACACAACCCATCACTGGGACCCGGGGGTGGGATCTCACTTTTCTGACAAATCACATCAACTTGTGAGTACATCAAGGGAATACTTCATCTCAAAGAAAGACAGCACTGTGATGGAATGAATCGATTGAAAATATTTTCCCTGATATTTAACTGGACAGGACTATTACAAAATTAGGGGATGAGTTGAGGTTTTTCGGGAAAGCAAAATGGAATAATAACGACGTTTAATGTCCACAAATACAAGAATAATCACAATATAATTTGTACAATTCCTCTTGTTAATACATATCAATATTGTTCAACAAATCCACACACACAAATCTCCTCATCCATGAGGAGATGACATGTGGATGTGGCGGCGTGTGTACACGCACAAACACGCGAACATAAATCTTCATTTACACGTGGACATGCACAATTGTGATTCACAGCTCTGTTAAGCGGTTCTGAAGAAGGTTTATTTAAATTGTTTTCTCAGTTAAACTAAGATAGTGACCAGACCACGTGACTGATGACATCATAAATTTAATTCTTGACTCACATCGTCGATCAGATGTCTGAAGTGTCAGATTTTGATTCAACTTCTGGCGTGAATACCACTTCACCGATGATGTCATGGTTATCACCTGATATACCCCATGGGGAGATGATGACATGTGACGAGTGAAAAAAATTTTTGTTGGATGGTTTTGGGGAAGAAGATGTCCAAATCTTTTCCTTTCATACATTATTACTGCCATAGCATGTGATGTATGACATCAGAGGTATCAATAAATTATTCTCCCTGGGGGTCCTTCGTTATCCTTCATTATTGGAAGCTCCAAGTCAATTCCAACCAATTTTAAGATCCAGTGAAGTAGCGAAAGTGACTGTACACCAGTTTTAATCGCTGTATGTTCTTGTGTGTAATCATTGAGTCCAAAGTTAAAAATATAAACGTGCTTCCAATAGAATTGGTTACTTGGGTCCGCAGAGCCACGTACTCGTTACTTGCTGTTAGAAATAGTGAGACTCAACTTTGTCGTCACTCACAGACACTCATCCACATGTTTGGAGGGGATGTTTTGATTGATGCTTGAAGGGACTCCCCTCTTGAACAACCTTTGCTGTCATACCTGCTTTGATTTTTGCCTCGTTGTCTGCCAGGATACGACGCAAAGAGAACAGATTCCCAGTGTTGTTTTTCACTCAGGGTACCCCCAATGTGTTTGCCGAGTCGATGGACACCATAACCTCTGCACCGATGTTGCCATGCACTACACCCAATGACACAACCTCCTGGTAATCCACTCTACATTTCTTACATGGTTTAGATTTTCGATTCATTTCACTTGATCAAGGGTGATAAATAAAATATTTAACTTTGATTAATCGGTCTCAGTGAAAGAATCCACCATGATAATGGACTTTCCAATGGAGTTTTGATATTGCTAAAAATGGAATACATTTGTGTTGGAGTATCCCTTGTGAAACAATGAGTATTCCTCGACATTAAGAGGAACCAAAGCAACGGTAACCTTAACCTTTCTTCCTTTTAATGCTTGGTGTGTTCAAGGTGTTAAATTCCACACTGAATACCTTGGAAGGAACCTTGAAACACAAAGAAAACCAGAACTTTGGGATTTCTCATCCTCTGCTTGGGAAAGGACACAAATAACCTGGAGAACCAAAAGAATCAGCACAGGGATGGGGTGTCTGGTTTTGTGTATGACAAGTGAGTATCAGTCTTGAATTTTTTTCTTGAGACAAGACTTGAGTCGCTGTTGAATGATACGTTTATACAGTAACTGAACTTGTCTGAAATATCTCGAATGTTCACTAAATTGATTGCCTTCATGTCTGTACATGGATTCTCATTTCAGGATTTACAAGTATTCACTGCTGGAGAGGAAACAATCGAATCTCCAGAGCTCGGTGTCCAAAGGAAGTGCTTGATAACTTTGTTTGATTTTTCACAATATTTTCACGGATAAATGATATCACCTCAACAGTGGAATCCATTTTTTAGCTCGTCTCCGATGAAGTCAGGAAGAGTTTTTAAAGTGAAGACGATGTCTGTCAGTCAGTCCCTTTAAATCCCCGAAACCCACTCCCCCCAAACTTCACCTAATGCAGCCCATCTACGCCAAACCGAAATTGGGAAACGAGCGTCTGTTCCACTTGGGACAATTCATTTTCGTATTTACCAATTAATATGAGTGATGGAAATAAAAGATCTTGAAAATGAAATTAAAGTCATGTCAAAACACTCAAGTTATACATCTAATATCCAGGCGTATTTATACTACAACTGACGTATGGTTGGCATTGTAATCGATGGCCGCATGTTTTACATTTGCTTGCAGAGATTGTTGAGGGACCGGTTTGTGGCACGGTGTTTTGAAATACGATGAGTCGTGCAAATCTGAATGAATGGAAGTGTTGCTTCATTTGATAGGCTTGATCTAAAAAATATCGGCCTCCCAACAATGGATGGAGGCCCTCAATGTCAGATATGAGATCACGGCAGTCTCTCTGGAAATATCTCATGCTTTTCATACTGTCTGGCATCCATCGAGTTGAGTCGAAGGGAGAAGCATTGCCATCCGTCCAGGTAAGGGGTTACACCCACTGGACACGACAATACTTTGCCTATGGCATCCAAGGTCAACACACTTGGCTTCCTGATTTCCTCTCCTCTCGTCGTCAACGTGTGGCTCTCAACAGATCCTTTAATCTCTTCTTGTCAAGGCTTGAGTGCTCCAAGGCAGTGTTCCTGGCCCCCATCTTATTCCAAATCTTCAAAAGTCATATCTCTGACTCTGGAAAATCCTCAAAACCCATTTGCTGACCCTCTCTTTAGACATTGACAAAATCACAAGATGGTCATACACTTGGAATGTGATTTTCATTCCTGACAAATATCATATTCTCACGATCTCTCTCCGAAAGTACTGTTTGGTAACTGCCTCCACCCCCCCCTCATCCACTTTCTTCAGAATCCTGTTGAGGAGGTTCAGTCACTGAAACTCCTGGCACTGGGCATCTTCCATGATTCTTCTTCTGCCTCCTTTCTGGTTTTGTACCCTCTGCTTTTTTGTATTTTTCCCCCAGAGCCCCCCCCCCAAGGTTTGTGCATGGCACACGGTCCATAAACAACCCCTTCTGTTGAGATGACCTAAATCCAGGATCACTGCTCACCTCCACTCATTCGTTCCTTTTTTTTTCACCACCTGTGGAACCATATTCCTCACTCAAGTCAATGTCATTCTTCCCTCCAGGTCTTCAAAACAGCTGCTCACCATCACTCCCCCCCCACCCCCAATCCAAAATCATGATCTTTTCTGCACCCATTCAACGACCCTAAACCCTCCCAAAAATTTTGTTCATGTATCCATCTTGTCCACCCTTTGCGCTCTCCCTTATCCCTCATCGTTGCCTGTATGTCTTGTATGTCCATATTGTCTCCATATAATTTCTCCCTCCGTGCTGTTGTTGGTGTTTCACCTTTATCCGACTTTTGTTTTAATAAAATGATACATTTAACGATGGGTAAGCAGCAGTCGAGAACATCACCTTTATGCACCACACCGTTGAACCTTTATTTAAAGTGAAGTCCGTCCTCCAGAAATGGAGGTTCTTGAACTATGATGACAGATGATTTGTGTCATTGAATTAATATAAAGCAAGCTGAATCGACACAAAATGTCAAAGCCCCGATTGTCCCATTGTTTTAATAATTTTTCTGAAGGAGTTGAAGGGCTGGCCCATATGTATGTATGACAAAAAGTGGCCACCAGTCTTCCAGTTGGTGACCATGTCTGAGAAATGGTTGGGGACACGTTCAAGTCACAAAATGGCCACCAGTCGGCCATCTTGGATCTGATCTCGAAATAAAATGACGTGCATACGTGAGCCATCATTCTTTATCTGTGTGACAAGTTTGAACAACATTGGTCATGAAAGCAAAGGGTTGTGAGGTCATGTTTTCTGGGATTCTCCCAAGATTAGGAAACAATATAGAAATGATGAGCAGAGCGACAGATGACAACCAATGGCTGGAAGGAAGGTTTTACATTTAAGAAGCAGTGGGAATCCATCCATCGGGACCACACTCTGTGCAGAGTGTTTGTGCTGCCTAAGCAGTCTCATTGGCTATTGGGCACAATCATGGACGGGTCGCCACTCCGATGCAGGATACCAGGATGCTAATACTCATTTTGCCGACATCGGAAGGATGACAGGCCGAGTTCACCCCACCTCGTATTAATTAAACAGCTGAGTGGGATTTGAATTCAGGACGCCCGGTTTCCAAGCCCATCGCCCAAACCATTAAGTCAACACCTGACATGAGTGGGAATCATTTCGGGGACAAAGGGAGTGTTTCCAGAATGATGGTCATATGTTAAATAGAAAGGGGGCAGCAAGGTTTGCAGTCGGAATTGAGAAAGGAATTCAGGCTTTTTTAGGTAAGCGGAGGGTGGGGAACGTCTTAAGGAATGAACGGATGATGCAATTGTGATGAGTAAGTACAGGCACGAAAATAGAATTTCAGGAAGGGAAAAGTGAAATATATTCTCCACCAATGCCAGAAGTTTAAATCATGAGATGGAAGACCTTGAAGCCAAAATAGATCGCGAGGTGTGCGATATAATTGCAGTGAGTGAGACATAGTTTCAGGAGAGTTACTGGAGGACAGGATTAGAAGGCTCCAAGGTGTATCGGTGTGATCGGAAGGAGAGAATAGGAGGAGGAGGAGTAGCAATCTGGGTAAAGGACAGCATTGTATCAAGAGAAAGGGGTGACATTAAGGAAGGAATAAATGTTGAGGATTCAATGTGGGTCGAGATTAGACATTGTCAATACAGGAAAATATCGAAGGATGGTTTTATAAAGCTCCGGGTGAGAAGGAAGAGTACGTGAATAACTCAGGAGGGCATGTGGTCAGGGAAGAGCATTGATTATGGGGGATTTTAACTTGCCAGGGATAGTTTGGGTGGAGGATCAGGGAAAGGGCAGAGTGGATGAGGATTTCCTCGTTTTCGTCCAGGATTGCTTTTTAACCCAGTTTTACGATAAGCCCACGAGTGGGAGTGCAGTGTTCGACCTCCTTTTAGTCATGAAGATACATTTTATCATTATGGATTTGTGGGTGATAAAATAAATAAATTGATGATGATTAAAACTTGATATTAAAATAAAATATATTAATCCTGAAATAAAATGTACTAAAATATGATATGATGTTTGAAGTATGAATCCATTTGGAATGAACATAATTATATTTCTCCTCTGTACAGAAAGATCACCTGTTTATTAAAAGTGTAAAGAGCTTGAACTTTGCCAGGAAGTTGAATATAAAGAAGAATTGCCTGTCATGTAAAGCTATGTAAATAATTTTCATAAAAGACACAAACAACTTGGAATGTGGATTTAAGAAAATGTCCAGATGTCTCCACGAAGCTCCAGTCGCTTCAAGATAATATATCTTCCCAGTTTTGGGAGAAGCAGACTAACTTTTTAACCGACATAGGATGGAAACCTGTTTTAATGGCTATTAGAATTGGTGTTTGACGTCATTCTGGCATTCTGTGTGATTAAAATGTCTGGATTTGAACATGTGTTCCAACCACTCAAGCAGGAGCTGTCAAAGAAAACTGAAGATCAGGTTCACCTGGAAATTGTCAAGACCGGGTGAACTGGTATCAGTGCCAGAAAATGATAAAAAAAACTGTCTTCCTGAAAATGATATAAAGACGAAGATTCTCCAATTGTATTGATATTTCTGGAATGTTTGTCTGTTCAGAAACTCCTATGTGCGCATAATAAATGTATTTTGTTTGTGAATAAATGTTCTGAAATTGTACTGACGTTGTGTAACTGTATCTACAGTAACGATCCCAATATGGTGGAGGAGGTGGAGGTCAGGGAGCATTTTGGAGCAAGTGACCATAACATTGTGTGTGCAAAGATTGTGTTCAGGGTTAGAGTTCAGGATAGTAGGATAAGGCTATTAGATTTCAGGAAGGCAAACTTTGAGGGGATGAGGAGAGAATTGGGTGATGTAGATTGGGATACTCTAACAACAGGACAATCATCATCAGAGAAAAGGAAAACCTTCAAGGAGCAAGAGGTGCAGAGTAAGTACATTGCAATGAGGTGTAAAGGGTGCACCTTCAAGGGTGCAGAGTAAGTACATTGCAATGAGGTGTAAAACTAGAAGAAGAAAGACACCAGGGTGGTTGAGTGGCGAGATGAGGAACAGCTATTAAGGAGTAGCAGAAGGCATTTATTTATTACGTTTAATATAACAGGACTGGAGTTAGATTTATATAATTATCGAAGTAACACAGAATGAGAAGGACATAGCTCAGAATATTAAGCACAATAGCAAGGCATTCTTTAATACATCAAGGGAAAAGAACAGGTTCGGACCAGTGTGGTCCCATTGAGGAATAGCACCGGGAGAGAGGTCAGTGATGAAAGTGAGATGGCAGGCTTATTAAACACGTATTTTTCTTCAACTTTAACACAAGAACAGTCAGAGAATTGCCAACATCTGAGAGTATCTATCGAGGAGGTGAGGAAGGACTTTTACCGAAGATCCAGGTTGGAGGGAAGGAAGTGAATGAAGAGCAAGGTAATCTCAGAGTCGATAAGGCTCCGGTCCAGATAATATGTACCTGAGATTATTGATGGAGGTTGCTGAGCAGGAAAGCAAAATGTTAAAGGATATTTTCAATCGTTCCCAGGAGTTTGGACAGGTCGCAAATGTAATGCCATTGTTTAAGAAAGGATCCATAGAAGAATGGGGAAACGATAGACTGGTTAGTTTGACTTAAGTTGTGGGGAAGGTGTTGGAGACATGAATTAATGATGAGATGAGGAACAATTTAAACAAATACAAACTAATTGAAGGTAATCAGCATGGGTTGACCAAAGGTAGTTCCTGTTTAACAAATATTTTAGAGTTCTATGAAGCAGTATCTGATTGGGTGGATGATGGAAACGCAGTGGACAAAGTATATGTGGACATGAAGAAGGCATTTGAGAAGGTACCACATCGGAGGCTGTTACCAAAGTGAGGGCTTGTGGAGTGGTTGGTCAGGTAGCGAATTGGATTGCAAACTGGCTTCGTGGTCGGAAGCAACGAGTGGCTGTGAGTGGGAGTATGTCTTGCTGGGAGGGTGTAAGTAGCGGGGTAGATCAGGGATCATTACTTGGACCATTATTATTCATTCTTTACATCAATGATTTGGACAATGGGGAAAGAGTAAGCTTTCCAAATCTGCAGATGATACAAAGATTAAAGGAGAGGTGGATAGCAGAGGGGGTGATGATCAGACACAGGAAAGTATTCATACTTGTCTGGATTGGGCAAAAGACTGGCAGATGTAATTTAACCTGAGCTTGTGTGAGGTGTTGGGGATGGGGAAGAACAATGAAAATAGAGATTACAGGATGCAAGGGGTAATTTTGTAGTGTGTCACACAGGAGAAGGATCTGGCGGTGGTAATAGATATGGGAGGGAAGAAGGCAGCACAGTGCCAGAGAGTTCTTGGGAAAGTAAATAGGGTTTGAGGTTGTATTCGGAGAGGGATCATTTATAAATCACAAGAGGTGGTGTTAACATTGCACAGGACTTTCGTGAGGGTCTCATCTGGAATATTTTGTGCAGGTTTGGTCACTACAACTCAGGAAGGACATCACTCTCATGGAGAGGGTTCAGAATAGGTCCAATAGATTGATTGCAGGCCGAGCTCGACTCAGCTTTGAGAAGAGGCTGAATGAGACAGGGCTTTCACCAAGAAAGGAGGCGGTTTCGAGGAGATATGATCGAGATGTTCAAGAAAATGAAAGGTATCGATAAAATAAGTGCAGATTATTTATTTAATGGAGAAGACAGTGGGTGGACCAGGGGCCATAGCCTGGGAGTAAAGAAGAGGAGAGTTAAGACGGTAGTAAGACAGGGGACTTTCACTCAGAGAGTAGTTAATGCTTGGAATGGTCTCCCTTGAAAGGTCGTGGCAGCAGAAACAGTCGATAAGTTTAAATTAGAATTAGATCGGTACCTTGGAAGTTATAGAGTTTCAGGGGTATGGGGATGTTGGTTTGACTTTTAGGTAGTTTGAGCATTGATGGGTGTTTGTGTGTATGTGTCCAGAGTGCTGTTGGTGGGGGTCTTGTCAAGGGGGGGGGGGGGAGGGAGGGAGGGTTGTGTGGTTGATGTTGTGGATTTTTAACGAATCCCATGCCTCCTCCCCCGAAAGAAAAAACAACAACATTATTTCATCAATTAAAAACATTTTTTTTTGCTTTTTCTTCCTTCGATCTTGTGTAGATAAATTAGTGTGGTGTTCGTGCAGGTATGATGGGCTGAATGGCCTCCACCTGTGTTGGATTTCCTTGTTTCAAGAGACCCCAACCCAGTATGTTGGGGGACACCGTCCGTGGAGTAGACCCCCATCGAAAGGACTTGGACCCCTGATTGAACAAAGTCCAACAGGGACGAATTAAGATTGTAAAATTAAAATAAAATAATTAATTCTCTCCAAGTGCTCAGGTGTGTTCATTTTCCAAGCAGGAAGCTGGCGCTCACCAAGCCGGCCGTTCCTTATGAACGGTTTCTCGCGAAGTGCTTGCTTGAGTGCTTAAGACACTTGGCGAGTTTTCCACAACAAACTCACCAACTGAACACACCCTGTAAAACTGGAGGTTTTTGGAAGTATGATGAAAGTGATTTGTGTAATACAGTGTTTAAATATATAATTATATTTTAATAAACGTTTAAAGAGGTTTAAATATACAATTATAGCGAACGCAGTGAGCTTCATCCTTTACGTGTGCACATGAGAGAATAGGAAACAACAACAACACAATACCCCTGACGATTTCGAATCCGTGTCGTTGCCTCTGACCCTTTTCCTTCCGGTTGTTTCTTGCTTCTGGTTTTTTTTTTGTTTCCGGTTTTGTCATGGGGAATGATACATGCCGGGAGACAAAGGAATCGTCGGAGACATGAAAGACCCAAATAATATCAGACATGGTGTATATTTCCTCCACTGATTTTAATAAAGATATCTCCCGCATCATCAAAAAATAATTTTTAATCGTGATTTACATTATTTGATCGCTGATCCCGAATCCAGGCCGAAGTAACCGCAAATTTCCTTTACAGTTGTGAACAAGTTATAGGTAAAGTCAAAAGCGAATGTAAGAAGAATTCTATGTTCAATCTAGTATTTTTTTAGATGAGATCCTGTTCTTGGCGGTGTAGTTGTCGTTGTGAAGGTAATGTTGAGGTTATATTAAATTTTTTAGATGAGATCCTGTTCTTGGCGGTGTAGTTGTCATTGTGAAGATAATGTTGAGGTAATATTTATTTTTTCATAGCAAAAAGACTGTTTAATTTGATATATATTTAAGAAGCGAATGTAAGAAGAATTCTCCGTTCGATTCTCGGCTTTGCGTATTCCATATTATTTTAATAAACGTTTAAAGAGGTTTGAATACATAATTATATTTTAATAAAGGTTTAAAGAGGTTTAAATACATAATTATATTTTAATAAACGTTTAAAGAGGTTTAAATATAAAATTACATTTTAATAAACGTTAATAGAGGTTTAAATATTTAATTATATTTTAATAAACGTTTGAAGAGGTTTAAATCTTCTTCTTCTTCTTCTTCTTCTTCCTCTTTCGGCTTGCTCCCGTTAGGGGTCGCCACAGCGGATAAACCGTCTCCATTTCGCTCTATCCTCCACATCTTCCATTGACACTCCAACCACCCGCATGTCCGCCCTCACCGTATCCATGAACCTCTTCTTTGGCCTTCCTCTTCTCCTCCTGCCTGGCGGCTCCATCTTCAACATCCTTCTCCCGATATACTCCGCTTCCCTCCTGTGCACATGTCCAAACCATCTCAATCTCGCCTCTCTCACTTTGTCTCCAAACCGTCCGACCTGCGCTGTCCCTCTAATATACTCATTCCTTATCCTATCCATCCTCGTCACTCCCAACGAGAATCGCAGCATCTTTAACTCTGCCACCTCCAGCTCCGCTTCCTGTCTTTTTGTTGGCGCCACCGCCTCCAAACCATACAACATAGCTGGTCTCACTACCGTCTTATATACTTTCCCCTTCACTCTTGCAGCTACCCTTCTGTCACAAATCACTCCTGCAACTCTTCTCCACCCACTCCATCCTGCCTGCACTCTCTTTTTCACTTCTCTCCCACACTCTCCGTTACTTTGGACAGTTGATCCCAAGTATTTAAACCAATCCACCTTCACCACCTCAACTCCTTGCAACCGCACCATACCACCACCCTCCCTCTCATTTACGCACATGTACTCCGTCTTACTCCGACTGACTATCATTCCCCTTCTCTCCAGTGTGTACCTCCACCGCTCGAGGCTCGCCTCAGCCTGCTCCCTACTCTCCCTACAGATCATGATGTCATCCGCGAACATCATAGTCCATGGGGACTTCAGTCTGATCTCGTCCGTCAACCTGTCCATCACCATTGCAAACAGGAAAGGGCTCAGAGTCGATCCTTGGTGCAATCCCACTTTTACCTGAAACCGGTCCGTCATTCCTACCGCACACCTCACCGCTGTCACACTGTCCTCATACATATCCTGCACGATCCTCACATACTTCTCCACCACTCCCGACTTCCTCATACAATGCCACAACTCCTCTCTTGGCACCCTATCATAAGCTTTCTCTAAATCCACAAACACACAATGTAACTCCTTCTGGCCTTCCCAAAACTTCTCCATCAACATTCTCAAAGCAAACATTGCATCACTGGTGCTCTTTCCTGGCATAAACCCCTATTGCTGCTCACAGATCGTCACCTCTCCTCTCAACCTACCTTCCACTACTCTTTCCCACAACTTCATGGTGTGGCTTAACCACTTTATCCCTCTGTAATTTCCACAGCTCTGCACATCACCCTTATTCTTGAAAATCGGAACCAGAACACTTAATCTCCACTTCTCCGGCATCGTCTTATCTCACTTTCCAAGACTTTATTAAACAATTTGGTTAACAACCCCACTGCCATCTCTCCTAAGCACTTCCATGCCTCCACTGGTATACCATCTGGGCCAACCGCCTTTCCACTTTTCATCTTATTCATAGCAGTCCTCACTTCATCCTTACAGATCCACCCCACTTCCAGATTCACTATCTCCACCTCTTCCAACCTTCTCTCTCTCTCATTTTCTTCATTCATCAGCTCCTCAAAGTACTCCATCCACCTTCTCAACACACTCTGCTCGCTCGTCAGCACATTCCCATTTGCGTCCTTTATCACCCTAACCTGCAGCACATCCTTCCCAACTCAGACCCTCTGTCTTGCCAATCGGTATAAATCCTTTTCCCCTTCTTTTGCATCCAACTTCTCATACAGCTCGTCATATGCCTTTTCCTTGGCTTTTGCCACCTCTCTTTTTGCCTTTCGCCGCCACTCCTTGTACTCCTGCCTACTTTCTTCATCTCTCTGACTATCCCACTTCTTTTTCGCCAACCCTTTCTTCCTTATACTTTCCTGTATTTCCTCATTCCACCACCAAGTCTCCTTATCTTCCTTCCTAAGTCCAGATGTCACACCAAGTACCTTCCGAGCTATCTCCCTCACAACTTCTGCTGTCGTTGCCCAATCATCCCACCCATCTTTACCACCATCCAACACCTGTCTCACCTCCTCCCTAAATTTCACGCAACAGTCTTCGTCCTTCAGCTTCCACCATCTGGTCCTTGGTACAGCCCTCACTTTCTTCCTCAACCTCACCTCTAAAGTCATCCTACAAACCACCAATCAATGCTGTCGAGCTCCACTCTACCCTGCCACCACCTTACAGTCACTAATCTCTTTCAGGTTACATCTCCTGCATAAGATGTAATCCACCTTGGTGCACTTTCCTCCACCCTTGTATGTCACCCTGTGTTCCTCCTTCTTCTTGAAATACGTATTTACCACTGCCATTTCCATTCTTTTTGCAAACTCTACCACCATTTGCCCTTCCACATTTCTCTTGTTGAGACCGTACCTCCCCATCACCTCCTCATCCTCTTTATTCCCTTCCTCAACATGTCCATTAAATCTGCTCCAATCACCACTCTTTCATCCTTGGATACACTCTCCACCACTTCATCTAATTCACTCCAGAAATCTTTTTTATACTCCATCTCACACCCCATATGTGGGGCATATGTACTGATGACATTCATCATCACCCCTTCAATTTCCAACTTCACACTCATCACTCGGTCAGACACTCTCCTCACCTCCAAT
>NW_028222836.1:0-25000 GCF_056783735.1 Eptatretus burgeri | reverse complement strand
CTCTTAAGTCAACACCAGGCTTTTCGTTTCTCCATCGTTTTGGTTCCACATAAAAATGTACCACGTCTTTCACTTTATTTTTGCTCTCAATGTAACACAATTCCTGTTTTGGAAATTTCAATGTGGAAAACAATTTTAAAAGTGAGATGAAAACAATATGATTTTGAGTTTTAAGAACTTATGGTTGTAAAAAGTGTGAATTCCTTGGTGCATTTCAAAGGTAAAAGATTTAACATCACTTTTGGTGTGCCATATTCATCCTTGCCCTCCTCGTTACTCTATTCTCACTAGAACTTTCACAATCTCTTTCAAGGTGAGCAGAAAAGTGGTGGGGAGCATCAAGGGGTAGGTTCATGTGTGATTATTTTTTAAATGTCAAAAAAGTCAAGGCATAAAACGCTCAACATTCCTTAGTTTTATCTCTGGATGAAAACACGTTAAAATTATTATTCAAATTATTGGATAAATGCATACTTCACAAATAAAATTAATTTATCGTTGAAATTACAGGTTTCCTTCGGTTTCCTTGAATAAAGAAAACAAATGAATGGCTATAGAAAGAAAAGCAAGTTATAAACCAGCTGAATATACTAAGAGATAGACACCCACACACAGACGTGTGCACACACACACACACCACACACAAACAATAATTTTTTTAAACACACTTGCTGCCCATTCCAAGTAGTACTTGTTCAAACAATGAACAGGAAAATGAATGGAACCTCAAAGAGGTATACTCGAAATATTCTTTGCATATAACTGAAAGCAAATTTTTGACGAGTGCACATTTGTGAGGAAGACACAAGAGTGATTGATTTTAAACAGAACAGAAATTGAAATGGAAAACAAAAATGTCACCCTGAACATATGGATGAATGAGGACTTTCTCTCAAAGATGTTTCCTCCACCTGCATGGAGTTATGAATCGGAAATAACCCTGCAATAATAACATCCCCACTCCGGAACACACTTTTCAGCCTTTTTCCAGTTGGAGGGTCACACCACCCTCCACAGGAAGGGATTATGAACGTGCACAGCAAAATATGAAACCACATTTGAAAACCTCAACTGGTTATGGTAACATTGGTGTTTAAATAGACCTCAATATAATGCAGACTGTGGTGCATTCCAGTGAAAAATATAATGAAGTCTACTTATCATTATATTTGTAAAATTTCTGAATTGCAATTATACATTGACAATGTGATTTATAATTAATTAATCGATGCTTATTATGAACAACAATGTCGAATTGAATTATCTTGAAGTATCTTGAAGCAAAAGACAAATACTCCTTTGCAGGGGAAGTGGTTTTCTGTGATGTATTCCTTTGGTCATGCAATTCTTCAACACAAATTGAACAATTAAATTGTTGATGCTTATTACGAACAACAATGTCGAATTGAATTATCTTTACGTATCTTGAAGCAAAAGACAAATACTCCTTTGCAGGGGAAGTTGTTTTCTGTGATGTATTCCTTTGGTCATGCAATTCTTCAACACAAATTGAACAATTAAATTGTGGCATATGGAGGTTATGTTTTCACCCCTGCCTGTTTGTCTGTCTGAACAGCATATCTTAAAAAATTGTGGACGAATCCAGATAACGTAATTTTTTTAGTGATTTTGCACCATGGAGAGAAACGGTGAAAAACGATATATAGCACAATATCTCAAAAAATTGTAGACGGATTCAGACGAAACTTGGTGGACATGTTGGAGGTGTGAAAAAGGAAGAAATTATTGAATTGTAGTGATGATCCGAATCCGGATCCGGATCTGATAATTTTTAAGTGATTCTTCACGATTGAGGGATGCGGCGAAACCAATAGATAACACGATATCTCAAAAAGTTGAGGACAGATTACAATAAAACTTGGTGACACATTGTGTATGGCAAGGACGAATTGTGTGTGCATGTGTGTGTGTGTGTGTGTGTGTGTTTTTATTCAGGTACACCTCACTTAGCATTGTAGATGCATTCCAGAAGAACACGATGTTAAGTGAAACGATGTTAAGAGGGGTCTAATTCCTTATGGACTTGCATGTATTAATGCGGAGGTGCATGTGTTAATGTGGAGGTGCATTCTGTCGATATAAAATTGAAATTATAACTTCCATTCGCATTGTCGATAGCATAATGCAGATTAATATAGTGTTTTGATGCTAAAATAATACATTATGTACCTGAAAAACATTCCACTGGTTGTAAATAAATGAACAAAAACAAAGTTAATTTAACACTCACGAGTCATATCTCAGAGGGAATGTCGGTTATGTTGATGCCACTGAATACCTTTGCTCTGATGTGGTATCACTGGGATTTCGGCCATCATCCACGGCTCAGGAAGTGCCTGAAAATCAAGTTTCGTTCCACTCACCGGGGGTGGGGTAGACAAAACCTTGATAATATGATAGTATATATCCAAATACATAAGTATGCAAAAGTTCTCCACTCAAATCGTTGCAGTTATTGTCTATTTTCATCTTGAAAATCAATGCATTCCCCACACTCTCTCATTTGAATTGTATCCACTCGGATCATGTGTAGGCCAAGTGACGCCTCGACAGCCAAGATACCGGCTCACATCATATGCAAATTTCGTCAGACTGTCATGTGACCAGCTAAGTTGTCCAATATGGCAGCTCCCTGCAGGGAGGAAATCACCGGCAGCTGATCGGCGATTTATCGGTAATTTTTGATGAATCTGTCCAGTGAGGACGCTCCCCAGTGTATTATTCACCAGGACAATGTAGCGAACGAAGAAGTCAATATTTTACGTCTGTAAGATGGAATAAATGGAGAGAAAGTATCAACAAATGGCTCGTCTTAGACAGTCATGAACGACGTTTTGCCGAGAGTGCCGTCACGGGAGGACTAACTTCGATTATGGGCCGATTGTACCCGGAGTGCCAGCGCGGGAGGACTAACAATTGTGCAACGCCAGCGCATCGACCCATCAAATGAACGCCATTGACCCTGCCTCGGACAGCTTTATATAAAGCCGGTCAGCCATGGCCAGACATTACATACATACGACCGGCGTAGCAGCCAACTGGGCAATCAAACCGGCGCTGATCGACACTTGAAGCGCACCCAGTCAGCGCGGGGATTGACTTTGCCGCATCGCTCGTCATGTGGCATCTTCGTCTGGGAAGAGCAACCCTCGCCTCACCATCGTCAGGGTGGCCCTGGGCCAGCCCCGCAGGGTTGAGTCGATGTACCAGGGCGCCGGGCGGTATCATGTGTCGTGGAGAGTTGATTCAATTATATTTATATATTTTACACCCATGTAGTTCTGCTCTAGTGTTGAGGACGTTCCTTACTGCACGAGGTGGGGACCCAGCCTCCTTATCCCTCACCGCATCAGCCCTGAGATGGCCCCGACTACGAAAATAGGGAAAGCGGGGAAACCTAATTTTGGCTTTTCGTGGGAGTTGCAGGTAAGTTTCTAGCCAAAGGATGTGTACTGCAGTTCTTTTTCATTATGAATCGGATGTAAATATAACTTTATTTGCAAGATCAAACCAGATGTGTACATAATTATCTGTCATCATAAGGTGGGAGGCTAGGAATTCTCTGAGCTGACCAGACGTGATAGTATCTATTTTCCTATCGAGGCATCACTTGGATGACAAAGATCAATTTGCATCAGGGTTTATCCAAGCTCGAGTGTGGCTCTTGAAGCATTCATGGTGGTATTGAGCCTCAATTTCCACAGTCTCGACCCTGAGTGTGGAGCAAGATATTCTTCCCAACAGTATCATTCTTCAACTTTGCCACTTCGATCCTTTTTCCTGAAGAAAAATTGTAGATTTGTCACCGATGGGCAAAACACACTTTTGCTTTTGCTTTTAATGCATTTTGAAAATAAAATCGAGGCGATGACAGAGCAGCCAGTAAAGAGACATGAAAAGTAAAAACAACAAATGGGATGGAGTAAAGGGCCGGGGGAGACTGAAGATTTAATCAACACTCGGCCTACAATGTTTACATCCCTGCTGTTTCTGTTTCAGCCTGGCATAGTCTATCCAACACTCTTTTTCTTTGAACCCTGCAGTATTTATCTGGTCTATTGCAAATGAGGCAGACAGAATGAAGGAAGTGTCGCCGTGAACTCTCAACATGTCCAGCAATGTTCGATGCAGAGGACAGTTTTTTGGCGATGGTTCACACATGCAATCATCAACAATCTCAGAGTCATCATGCATGGTTTGTAAACAATATTTCTCAGCCCAACGTATTATTTTTGCATCGATGAAGCGACGGTAGGAATTGTCATGATAGCCCAGATGACTAGGGATTTCTTCACACTCAATATACACTCGTGCACGCTCAGCTAAAGGTCGTTCGTGACCGTCTAAGACGAGCCATTTGTTGACACTTTCTCTCCATTTATCCCATCTTAAGGCCCGGTCATACCTTGACGTTTTAGCCAGCGATGGCAACGTATTAAAATGTATGTAAAACGCTGGCTTACGTTGAACTTTTGATGTTTTTTTTTAAAGATTCGGACGAATTCATAGCGACTTGGTCTTATGTATAACGCATTGGTAATGGACACAGAACGTTTCGTTGTGTTATAGATAACTTATACCAACGAATGCTGAACCTGTTGTCGGCCTACACAACCGATGCCCAACGATAGTCTAACTTAGGCATAGCGCGTTGCACGCATCGCCGACGATGTCGTGACGTAGCCTATTAAAAGGCTGACGCACAATGATTCGAATCATAACTTCCATAGAAATGGAAGTTTCAACATCGCGGTCACACCTTGGCGATCTTGCCAGCGTATGCCGACCTAAGAAAAATGTGTCTAAAACGTTGGTGCACGTCAAATACGGTATGAGTAAGTTTGGTATACGTGAGTACAACGCTAAAGTACGCTATCATACGTCGTAGTAAGTAGAGTACGTCAAGAAATTTTAAACATGTTCAAAATTTTACGACGTACTCGGCGTATGACACACATTCCGCATGCGATGGGGAAAAGTTTTACACACGATATGTGGACGCTTACACACGTCCACTAAGGCTACTTATAAGCTACTCATAAGTCGAAACACGTCGCGGTAATGTCTTTTTTACGCGAAACTTATTTCTAACTTTTGTTTGACGTGCTTTGAACCAATTCTTTACGTAGTCCCAACACACATCGACGTATGTAGACGTATTCCAATGACGTCTTCCGGTCGACAAAAAAAATAAATTAACGTGTTTCTAGCTTACAACTGCCATATAAAGACGTGTCCCCAGCGGTTTTGGGAATTGGTATATAAAAATGCTGCTCATAAAAGGGGAACCCAACAGTGTTTTCGAGTCCTTTTTGAGTCGATGTCCATGTCAGCAGTAACAGTATCAGTATCAGTATCAGTATTAGTATTAGTATTAGTAGTAGTTTGTTCATGTTGGCAGTAGTAGGTGAGTGTGAGGTGGAGGGTGTGGGTTATGATGGATCATCCTTGCGTCCACGTGTCCACGGGTAGGAGACATCTTTTCACCATTGTTCGAAGTTCTTCACGGCTAATTTTTTATGGGGCTTTTTCAACAATGAGCTATGGCTTGTTTTTACGATTTAGGTCTATTCATAACGGGTGGGACAAATGCACAATGAACTAATAATGTGCAGAGAGCGCTTTGATCACTTATAGATACGGTATACCAACGAATAATTATCGTGAAGCCGGCGTTCACAAACTATGCCCAACGATAGCCTAACTTATCCATATCGTGCGGCAGTTTATCTTTGCCGGTGACGTAGGGTTGCTATTCATAGGCTGCCACTCAACGATTTAAATGGCTGCATCTCCACTATTGAAAGTAGACGCTTGCGCTCAACAATTGGATTTTTTTACACTCAACGACTTTTAAACGGTACCACTCAGCTATTTTCATTGTTTACAATGAACGATTTAAATTCCTGTCACTCGCCTTTGTTTTTTGACGCTGGGGTTTGGAAATTTGAAGCGTTTCTTCTGAACGTGTTAAAACGCTCAAACTCGACTATTTTAAATAGACGCTGCCGATGGACAATTGGAATCATAGCCAAGCTAGACATCGAAGTGTGAACATCCTCATCATGCCGAAGAAAAGTTTGAAGAATGCTGCAAATAAGTGTCCTGGCCGTGGCCGTGGACGCTGACGCAAGGACGATCCATTATACCGATGTCTTTCAGCCTATGAGTAACTTAAAAGGAACGTCTGTCGATATGTGGCAACGATCGCGTAACGTGCCAACAACACGTTAATCATAGGTTCGAAATAAGTTTCGGGTACGCTAAACATTACCTCGGCATGTCTCAACTTATGATTAACTTACAAGTAGCATGTGTTGACGTCTGTCAACGATCGCAGACCGTGCATACAACTTGTCGCCAGCTTAGCGGAACGTGTGAGTCATACGCCGGCATACGTCATGAAATTTCAAGCATGAAAAAATTTGAGGACAACCAAAAAGTACAACGTTTAAAGCCAGCGTACAACGACGTATGGCAGTGTTTTTCAGCGTGCTCTCAATGTTATCAAAACTTACCCATAACGTATTCAATGTGTGCCAGCGTTTTAGAAAAAAATTCAAAAATCGGCATACGTTGGCAAAAACGTCAAGGTGTGACCGGGCCTTTAGGGCCCTGTCACACCTTGACATTTTAGCCAGCGTATGGCAACATATCAAAATTCATGTAAAACGCTGGCATACGCCCGATGTATTGATGATATTTTTCAGTTTTGGACGTATTCATAACGAGTTGGACGTATGCATAACGTATTAGTAACGTACACAGAACGTTTCGATAACTTTTCCCAACGATTGCTTAGCGTGTTGTCGGCGTTCAGAACTTATGCCTAACGATAGTATAACTCATGCATAGCACGCGGCAGCGTATCGCCGACGAACACGTGGCGTAGGCTATTAATAGGCTGCCAGTCAACGATTTAAATCGCTGCCGCTCAACTATATAAATGGACGCTGCCACTCCACGATTTTAATCATAACAAAGCTCGACATCAAAGTGTCAACATCATCGTCATGCCGAAGAAAACTTCGAAGAATGCTGCCAAGAAGTCTCCTGGCCGTGGCCGTGGATGCGGACGCAAGGAGGATCCATCATCACCCACACCCTCCCATCACGCTCGCCTACTACTACTGACATGGACCTACGACTACTACTAATACTACTACTGATACTACTGCCATGGATATCTACTCAACATGGAGTCTGAAACACTGACGGGTTCCTCCTATGAAGCCCACTTTTATATACCAATTCCCCTAAACGCTGCCAATACGCCATTATACGGTTGCTGTAAGTTACGGCCCTGTTACTCCTTGACGATTTAGCCAGCGTATGCCAACGTATGAAAAATTTGTCTAAAACACTGGCACACGTCGAATACGTTATGGTTAAGTTTTGTATACGTTCAGAGCACGCTGAAGCACGCTGGCATATGTCATAGTATGCCGAGCTCGTCGACAAATTTTAAGCATGCTCAAAATTTTTCGATGTATGCCAGCATATGACTCACATGTTCCGCATACGCTGGCCATAAGTTGTAGGCACGTTATGTGATCGTTGACACACGTCGACACACGTTACTTGTAAGTAACTCCACAGTCACATTTGCTCTATGCCTCGGATACGGCGGCCGTACCCCCGTGAATTGACAGAAACATGCGGCGGCCGCAGAGTTTCTGAGGTGACCTCAGGGTGGCACTATGGCTTATGGCTATCTTTTACAGGCCGTAGGGGTCTCCCTGAAATTATAGCGCGGAGTTATAACTTTTTTCATTTCTCGGCTGGCCGTAACAATTCGACAAGCCGTAGCCATGACATAGATGTTCCACATCGACCGTACGTAGGGCGTACGGTGGGCTTGCGTTATTTGTGCAGCTGCCATAGGCTCTTATCAATGAAAAATGAATTTTGCTAAACCCTAAAAAATTACAAAAAAAAATAAAATTACGTTCGCCTTAGGGCCCCCCTGCGGTCGTCTTGCTGGCACCTTGAGGCGACCTTGCGTCTGCCTTGAAAATTATAAAGCAGCCGCAGGGACGCCCTCAGGTCATCATGCGACATCAAATCAAAGACCGTACGGCACCCCCACGTTTTCGGTCTCCACAATCTCTAAATACCCCGTGCGGCTACCCGAAAAATAAAAAAATATATGTGACCTACATTGTGTAACCGTGGAAATACTGAGGCCGCCCTATAATTGCTCGTGGCCTTAGATTTTTTAGACTCCACGGCTGCCGAGCCAAATGTGACTGAAGCATTATGCAGATGATATCTGCATTACAATTCAATGTCAAGAAGATGTATCTGAGCTACTTATAACTATAAACAATTTTACCCTTGCTTGCTCAGCCAGAGTAAACTGGACAAAGAGTTATGCCTCTTTTTTGGATTAGCAATGCATTTTTCCTTCCCAACACTACCAAACAATTCATCCTGGAAGAATAATAGTGTTTATCATTTGGGTGTACACCTTGGTGATGCTCAAAGTATTCAGAAAAACTGGGATGGAGTAACAGACAAAGTCTACTCCAGACTTCAGAGATTGAGGGGCCTTCTGTGCAAGTTATCATTTCATGGAACAGTTTTAGTTATTAACAATTTGGTCTCTTCCATCTTGTGGCACAGGTTTATTGTCTTGCAGCCACCTGCATGGCTTATTAAAACTATTCAAAAGCAGCTGATCGATTTTTTCTGTGGTGGTAAGCACTGGCTTCGACCAGGTGTGCTCAGCCTTTCTCGTAATGAGGGAGTCAAGGGCTTGTTGATATCACCAACAGAATCATGGCTTTCCGCATTCTTTTTGTGAAAAAGTTGCTTTATAACCACATGCATTGGGAGAGTTTGACCCTTTGTTTGCTAAAGCAAGAGGGCCGGCTAGGATATGGCCGTGAGCTTTTTTTGCTCGACCTCCTGAAGATCGACGTGTCACCCCTTCATCTGTATATGCAAGTGTTATCAATGCTTGGCAACCTTTATCACTGCAACGTGAGGTCACTTCCTTTACGGCATCGATGTTTTCAAATGAACCAGTTTTCTACAACCCCATTTTTACAGGAATCCCATCCTCTCGGGCTTTTGTGCAATATTTTGTGGGTTCCAATATACTTCTTGTGTACAATCTGCTGGATTTTTCAAAAAAATATGGAAATCTGGTCATGAAATCTCCACCATTATTGGGTTGAGATCAAATCGGATAATTGGTCAGCATTTTTCTGCTATCTTCAAGGCATTAATGAGTTACAGAGTGGGTTTCAGGAGTCTTTTTGATATTGTGGATTTGCCAATCAAAATACCTTCCCTGTTTTGCTTTTGGACTGGGATGGCAAATCTGTACCTTTTAATTCCATTGAGAAGGGGAACTTGCATTCCTTTTGTATTCAATATATTTTTGCCGATTCAGTTAAAAGTCCTTTCAGGATTCAATGGAAAGAACATTTGCCAACTTCTACCCCTCTTATTCCTGCATGGAGGTGTTTATAAACTCCCCCAATTTCTAAACGATCGGGCGACCTGCAATGGAGATTAGTGCATTGCATCCTCCCTTATAATATCTTATTGCACAAGTTTTCCAATGAGATCTCGGAATTGTGCCCATTTTGTGAAAACAATGAAACACTTTGTCATGCACATGTAGATTGCAAAAGACTTGTCCCTCTTTTTCAGTTTTTGCATCATATTATTTTAAAGACGGGTCTTTCTTTTTCCCTTGTGAAATTTATATATGGTTTCCGTATTTCATCTCGTTTCGAATCTGACACTGGTTAGGCAAGGTTTTTGGGTGTTAAAGCAAAAATGGCAACTTATAAGTCAAGGAAAAAGAAGGTGGAATCTGCCAATGCATGTTCTTGTGTTTTGTTAACCTTTAGAACTTTAGTTGTTTCTCACATTCAGCTTGATTTCTTTTTCTGTTGCAAGTATGGGAGAATGCAGGATTTTGTTGACAAATGGTGTGTAAAAAATGTTCTTTGCTCTGTTGTAAATGAATCACTTGAGTTTCCTTTCTGATTTAAAATATATGAATCAACTTAAAACGTTTTTTTTCACAATTAAGGTTAAAAAACCTTAATTATTATTAACAAGGTTAATAATAATTTATGTGCCTCATTTCATGACAGAGTAGTGTAATATTGAAATGAGCCTTCGCATACTGAAAATTGTGTTGTGTGATTTTGTTTCTTTGTTTCACAAATGTTTTGTGAAATTTGTTTTATACTTTTGTAATAAAAGGACATAAAAAGTCAAAAGTCTGTCTGTCTGTCTGTCTGTCTGTCTGTCTGTCTGTCTGTCTGTCTCTCTCTCTCACTCTCCCTCCCCTCGAAGTCATCAAGACAGCTGCTCACCACCATCTCAGATCATCCCCCATTCAAATTCGGCGATCATCCTGCACATGCTCACATACCTGACCTGACGTGACCCCATTCAAAACCATAATCTTTTCCACCCCCGTCAGCCCCCTCCCCATACCTTCAAGAACAAGCACAACCCCCAGACATTTTTATATGGGCCCCTTCCAAATTCCAGTCTTTCTTTACTAAGAGTTTGCTTCTGTATCCATCTTGTCCAAACCATGCCTCCTTCCCGACATATAATTCCTCTCCACACCGATTATTTGTCCAAGCCTCCATCTGTTTTATTATTCACTCTGTTGTTGGTGTTCTCCTACCCTAGCTCTCCGCTGTTCCTTTTGTTCTGTTGCATCCTGATCCATTTCGTGTTTTAACTCTTCGATGATCCTTGACTCTTTATACACAAAAAGCCCACATCAAGCCATTGATATTTAAATACACAAGTGCATTAATTCAAGCACTCTGATTCTCCACAAGCAGACAGTCAATTTACAATTGCCCTCTCCCTTGTTCAGTAGTTCACTCATTATAAAAGTATCCAACACATTGTGAAAATATCATCAAAGGAAAGAAAGTTTATGTCAATATGGATTTTCTCTATGTCTTTCAAAATATTTATTGTTGATATTTTAATCATAAAATATATTTTCAACATCATGGTTATATTTTCAGTTTGGCGAAAACAGTGTAACATTTTGGTGCAAAAATACATCCAAATATTCCATAAGTGAATGAAATCATTGCACATATTTTTGTTGCCGTGGAAAACTTTCCCTGCGTGCTGCTGTACGCTGGAACAAACGCAAGAAACACCAGCATCGAAAACAAGATGCCAAAGCAAATGAACCTCGCTTCACTCGACTGTGTCGGAATCTTTTGTGCTTTAACAGCAAAAGCATAGGTAATAATTGTCAATAATCCCAGATGGACAAGTGCACAGACAACCCACATTGATGAAGGTCCACCACACTCCAAAATGATGATGCCCACATGGGCAGTAACATTGAATGTTGCTTGAGGTTTCCCAATTATTATCCACATTATACAAAAAGCTATTTGTGGAAATGAAAGAAACAGACCAAGAAATTTGGAGATAATGCTGTTTAAAATGAAAATTGATGTTTCATCTGAGAATGAAACAATAGCAAAACAGTTCCGTGAAAATTGCAGACAGGGTTAAATTAATTGTCCTTTTCAATTTAGTTTAACAGGAAGTATCACACAATTTCCCTTCAATGGGTGCATTTGATGAACCGATTTGGATATATTCCAACTTGGGCTCAGTAAACCCTTTAAAATGGAAGGGATATTTTAAAAAGATGGCCCTCATATATTGTTCATCATGTCCTTCCACGATCATTCTTCTTCCATTTCTCTGAAAGAATCTTCAAGCTATGTCAAAACTCTTTTGAATCTTACAAGATATAAACACTCTGACTTTACATGGTTTGCTACAGAAAAAAAAGATTTTAAGTTACATTTGACTGAGATGAAATCACTGAGTACACAGATTCACATTGATGTATGGTAGCATTCATTAGATGCATTTGTGCATTGGCAGCAGATTTGGAACTTCTGTGTCTTTCCGTCAATTTGAATTTGTCGTTAGTCTATCATATTTTGAAGCTGGCCGCTGTGTCAAATTTTATCAACAAAGTTAAGTCCTGTCATCCTCAGTTTTAACTTGGTTTACAAAGCCGCAATCAAGAAAAATCTGCCTTGTGGATAACCGTCACTGTTCCACATATTTCCTCCATTTTGACCATTGAAACTAAGCTTCTCCTTGACATTTCCATCTAACAACAGGAGGCGCTCAATTTCCTTCGTGCCAACCACAGGCGATTGTATAGCTATGTGATGTTTTCCACCACCTTCCACGACTAAACTTTACTCTACCACCTGAAACGCCATCTCCCTTTTATCTGGGACACATTTCTTCATTTTGTGCTACACGCACATATTTTTTACCATTTCGCTTCTTCTTCTTCTTCTTCTTCTTCTTCTTCTTCTTCTTCTTCTTCTTCTTCTTCTTCTTCTTCTTCTTCTTCTTGCATAAGACAAAAATTGATTGCTCTAAACGTTAATGTCCAGGTTCTGCAGCCATGTGCCTGCCTCAGGGGTGAATTGGTGAAGAGCTAAAAGTCCTCCGGATAACTCAGCAAGGGACAGTGCGACATGATGTACTCCATCGTCTGAACTCCTCCACAGTCATAGAGTGCTTACAGCCTCATTCTCCATCGGTGGAGGGTACCACTGCAATGGCCCTGTGGAGTGCGGAGCCTCTTGAGGGCTGTCAATTGCCCACGTGGGAGTGTGAAAATTGTTGGAGTAATTGTTGGATCATGTCAGGTGAGGTTAGGTGTGGGACCTTGTGCCAGAACAATGCATCGCTGCATCCCCTTTCTGCCAGTACTCCAGGGGCCTCCATCTGTCCATCAGCAGACAGATGCCTGGTCCATCCCAATTTCCTTCAGATGCCCATCAACCTGCTGCAACCATGAAGCACTATGTCAGCCCATTGGCCTCCTCCATTCATGAAGCTCCCTCGCTGAGAGAATCTGGTTAGCAGGATCAGCGTCAGGAAAACGGGAAACATGTTCATTCAGACCAGCTGATGCTCAGGGACTATGCAGGTAACAAATCTCATTTGAGTCTCTCGCAGAAAACGTTCGTTGGACACAAAGTCTGAACAGTGATAGCCAAGGATTCTCTGAAGAGACCGGGTCCCAAAGGAATTAAGTCTCCATCTCAGATCGCTGGTCAGAGTCCAAGAATGGAAGCACCAATAAACTGAAGGCTAAGACTTTCGCCCTCCTACACAGGTAACGACAGTGCCACAACCCATGCTCCAGTGTGTCCTGACTCCCCAGGCCTGACAGAGATATCTGTTGACCTCTGGCTCACAGCCAGCAGAGAGATGAATATCACTGCCAAGGCAAGTGATTCTCTCATTGACCTCAACATTCTCACCACAAACAGGTACAGACAAGATAGCAGCATCCATTATGTCAATGAAAGCCTGGATCTTAGTTTTGACCCAGGAAACCCGAAATCCCAGTGGCTCTGACTCCTCATTCAGCACCTCGGGGTCGCCAAAAGGATATCCGCAGTCTTCGCAAAGATGACTGCATCATCTGCAAAATCAAGGTCAGAGATCTTGACATTTCCAAATGATGCACCGCAGCTTAATCTCTCCGACATCCTCCCCAGAATCGAGTCCATGCAAATGCTACAAAGTGTGGCGCCAGTACACACCCCTGATGAAGTCCATTAACAACTGGAAATAATTCGGAGATGGCATCGCCACATCTCACAGTACTCTCAATGCTAGAATCAATTTTCTGCATGGGAGTGTGAAAATTGTTGGAGTAATTGTTGGATCATGTCAGGTGAGGTTAGGTGTGGGACCTTGTGCCAGAACAATGCATTGCTGCATCCCCTTTCTGCCAGTACTCCAGGGCCCTCCATCTGTCCATCAGCAGACAGATGCCTGGTCCATCCCAATTTCCTTCAGATGCCCATCAACCTGCTGCAACCATGAAGCACTATGTCAGCCCATTGGCCTCCTCCATTCATGAGGCTCCCTCGCTGAGAGAATCTGGTTAGCAGGATCAGCGTCAGGAAAACGGGAAACATGTTCATTCAGACCAGCTGATGCTCAGGGACTATGCAGGTAACAAATCTCATTTGAGTCTCTCGCAGAAAACGTTCGTTGGACACAAAGTCTGAACAGTGATAGCCAAGGATTCTCTGAAGAGACCGGGTCCCAAAGGAATTAAGTCTCCATCTCAGATCGCTGGTCAGAGTCCAAGAATGGAAGCACCAATAAACTGAAGGCTCAGACTTTCGCCCTCCTACACAGGTAACGACAGTGCCACAACCCATGCTCCAGTGTGTCCTGACTCCCCAGGCCTGACAGAGATGTCTGATGACCTCTGGCTCACAGCCAGCAGAGAGATGAATATCACTGCCAAGGTCAGTGATTCTCTCAGTGACCTCAACATACTTACCACAAACAGGTACAGACAAGATAGCAGCATCCATGATTTCAATGAAAGCCTGGATCTTAGTTTTGACCCAGGAAACCCGTAATCCCAGTGGCTCTGACACCTCATTCAGCACCTCGCGGCCCCCCAAAATTATATCGAGTCTTCGCAAAGACGACTGCATCATCTGCAAAATCAAGGTCAGAGATATTGACATTCAAAAACGATGCACTGCAGCTTGATCTATCTGACATCCAACCCAGAATCGAGTCCATACAAACGCTGAAAAGTGTGACGCCAGTACACACCCCTGATGAACTCCATTAACAACTTGAAATAAGTCGGAGATAGCAGTACCAAATCTCACAGAACTCTCAATATCAGAGTCAATTGCCTGCATGGGAGTGTGAAAATGGGTGGAGGAATTGTTGGATCCTGTCAGGTCTCGTCTGGTGTCTTGGCATGTGCCAGAGCAGCACGTCGCTGTGTCCACTTTCTGCCGGTACACCAGGGGCCTCCATCTGGCCATCCCACAGGCAGAAGCCTGACCCTATCCCCATCTCCTTGAACTCCTCCGTAGTCACAGAGTGTATCCGGCCTCATTTGCCCAGTTAGATCCCAGGTTTTACAAGAGGGTGAACTGAAGTGTATCACTACCTGCTGGCTAACATGCTATGGAATCATCATTCTCAAGAGTTACAATGAATCCAGGTATGGAACGTCAACAGAAGACGTCACCTGGATCTTCCCTTGAGTGCCTACCTACAATGAACTTGCAGCACTCCAAGGTGAAGACAAAGTCTACACAGAGAGTAAAGTATATTTCTCAGATTGGCTTCTCGGCTCATGAGACCATGTTGACCAGAAAACTCCTTGGAAATTACCCCCTTCATCTATTTGGCTTTACATGACTGTATTTGCAATCACAAAGTATTGGTACTGCAAGTGATCTTTGTGTAGTCTTCCAGGAACCTGAATGCAATGTAAAATGAAAGAAAAAATTCAAATAAATGCTGGTTGTTCCAGAGAGAAAATGATTTTGGGAAAGTTTTGAAAAGCATTTGATCATCAAGAATGTTATTGTGAACAAAAGGAGATGTAGAAGATTAAATGAACTTGTCAAATAATGGCATAATTTTTTTTTACATTTACCTTGAAACATTTGCAAAGTCAAAGTGAGCACAGATCCAATGGTCAGTGTGAGGAACACAATGTTTGTGGTGTCTCTTAGTTTGCAGATCAAGTCCGATGGAGGTCCCACATACAACAGGTTACTGCCAATGCAGCCCCAGAGTGACACCAACAGTAATCCAATGTTTTGTGGGTTTGAGTTTTCAACGTTGTGGCGTTTTCTGCACAAATATAAAATAAGAGCAACAATCGGAATATTCACCAACCCAAGGAGCATTAAAGTGAGCAAAGTAATGACCAGTGGGTCGGAAAAAGCCAGGAACTCCTTTGGCATTGGGACACACACATTGCTCCTCTCATGTGACCACATATCTTGTGGACACCTCTGGCATTCATACGAGTCTATAAAAAATAACAGGACACATGTAAATTCATTATTTCTCGAACATGAACATTCATATAAAATATAATATTTTCCCCATTCCATTAAACTTACAAACCTGTAAAGTTAGAGAAGGTTCTTGCAGTGCAGGGTATGCAATCAAAGCAGCAAATTGGTTCCCCTTTCATTGCAACTTTCCGAGTTCCTGGTTGGCACGGTTTGCTGCACACAAACTCAGGAATCTGAAAGAATGTGAATGATTTAATCTCCCAAGCTAATGGATTATCATCACAGTTATTATACATCAGCCACATTAAATAGCAGGTTAGAAAGTGCTTTTATTTATATATAGGTGTGTGTGGATAATGGCAGAAATTTTTTTTACAGAGTGTAATTGTATTATTATTCTATTTTGAGTGTTTCAATTTCTCACCTGAACAGATACAGTGCCCTCAAAGTATTCACACCCCTCGACTTTTGTTACATTTTGTTGTGTTACAGCATTAATTTAAAATGGATTAAATAAATAAAAAAACTGTCACCGATCTCCACAAAATAACCCATAATGACAAAGTGAAAACATGTTTTAGAAATTTTGACAAATTCATAAAATATGAAAAGCTGAAATATCTTGCGTCGATAAGTATTCAATCCCCTGAGTCAATACTTTGAGGAAGGGACACTGGAAGCGAATGCAGGTACGAGTCTTCTTTGGTATGTCTAAAAACTTTACACATCTCATGGACATGATAAGTGCACAAAATAGGGTGTTGACTTCAAAAAATGATGCAAATGTCCCCTTTGGCATGGAAGTACCTTTGGGTCAGAGAAACAAATTTATCCAAAGACACACTTCATATCTCAAAATCCAAGATGGCCGCCATCGACCATTTTGGAAAACATGACCCAGTCAAAGCTCATGAACCATTTGTCATAGAAACTATTATGACACATGTTTTCTAGCTAAATTGAGGTCGCTGAATTCATTTCCGGCATCAGCTATGTATTTTAGATGCATTTAAAGGTGAAATACAAAAAATAATACAAATTATAACAAATTTTATTGTTTTTCACAGACAGAAAATTTGAGGGAATTAGATTATCCATCGCACAATGTCATAATTGCACATGTTCTTCCTCTTCTCCTCTCATGTCCTGGTACATCCTGCCATTGTGGGGTGTGGGCGCATGAACCTTGACATCTGCAGAGAAGCAGACATCACTGTTCAGTCATTCAGACAAAGCAGACATTCAGTCTTACACTTGCAAATGGACCGCACAGTTTTCTTCCCCATTTCATCTGGATTGAGGATCTCATCGAGATTCACAACTTGTTGTGTGTCTGACGAGAAGTGCTGGTGAATGCTGATGCATGTTGCATGGAAGGCTGATGTTGCCGTCGTAGAGGATGGATTATGGTCAATGTTGTCAAAACCGCCTGTGGTGAAAACGTGTTTAACTGCCTGAGGGTGGGTTGGGGGCACCACACCAACCTGTTCCCAGTGAACAATGACTGAATTCGCAATATCTGTACGAAGCACTATCAAACGGTCATACGAGATGCACAACCCTCGCTGATGCAAATCGTCGATTAGAGATTCACGGCCAGTTTGAAGATGTACTTTCATAGCCATATACAGCAAAGCTGGTGTTTCCCGATCTCTATTGTGATGTGGAATGCTGTCACGTTTCTTGGATCTGCATGCAACTGAGTTGACGATGATCTTCTGCCCAATTGATGTTGCAACCTTGGACTTCTTAGATCCAGGAGATGGTTGATCGATAGATGGTCCATCAAGAAGCATGTGCAGGAATGAACGCAGGGTGGTTGGGATTGATTCAGCCTCAGATGAGGTAAAGAAGGAACCCGTAAAAGCTTGCCGCATTTGAAGCTATTCTCGATGGAGGATCTTGGCTGCTTTGTGCAGGGTGGAGATTTCAGTTGATGTGTTGTCTTTCATATCAACTATAGCTTCGGATCGGTCATTGTCGAAAACAACAGACCAGCAACGGTTAATCTTTACTGCCTTGATGTCAGGAATCATGCACTCAATGTCCTCTCTAAGGCGTGTTGTATTGCATTTGATGTCGGGAAAGCCGAGAGCAGCAATATGCTCATCATAAAGGGTCGTCAAGTGAGCCATTGCTCGCGACTCCCCTAAACCACGGTTATCTTCAATAAAGTCAAGAAACTCATTGAGAACATGTGCTCTCATCACCTGCATGTTATGACTATCAGTGATGTCACATCCGACCGTCTCCACCTTCCTATACAGCCGAGTCGGGCACGCACGATGATAGACGGCATTGATAATGATCAAGTCACCAGCGGACAGTTCAGACAACAGGCGTTTGTCGCCCAACAGCTGAGCACAGTCATTTATTTTTTTTATCCAAGCCAAGTGTAGCAGCTTTTCTGAGCTATTTCTTGTTGCCCACTTCATCACAAAAGAGAAACGGAGTGTCAACTGGTTCGCTCAAGGATGTAGAGGGTGATGTCTATGTTACTGACCTGGCTGCACGAGTTTTTACCGGGCTAAATGACGCTTGTCCTTGATGCTTATTCCTGGCGCTCTGCACTTTGTGATTGTCAACAGCATTCCTGCAAGCTTTGTGCCACACTACATGATTGGACATCATCAGCTGCACTATATTCTGAGTATCACTGTCACCAGTATTCTCTACGAATACAAAATCAGTCAGCTCACCTAATTCATTGAGTTCCTTGATATTGTTCACAACCTGTATGAAAGTGGCTGAAAGTCTTTCAAGATTGTTTCTCAATTTAACAGATGATGAGGGATCCGAAGTTGGATTATGACTCTCGTCTGATTGACATATAAAACATAGGCTCCAGTCCATCGTGGCAGGCGTGCTTTCACAGTTATCGGAACTCATTTGGATTCGTCACTTTGAATCTGAAATTAAAAATTAAAGGTCACATAACATAGATACATTATGTGAATAACTCATGTGTAGTTAAATTCAGCATGAGAAAACCATTTCTGAGTTGGGTCTGACCTAACCATCATATAGTAGACATGTTAAGTCATGTCTCGTTCTCACAATTTTTTTTCTCATACATTTTAGAATGAATGTAACATTTATGTGTTTTTGTCTATGATTTGACCTATAAATCCATCAGAAAGCAAAATTGTCACCGGAAATGAATTCAGTGACCTCAGGTTAGTAAGAAAACATGTATAATAATAGTTTCTATGACAAACGGTTCATGAGCTCTGACTGGGCCATGTTTTCCAAAATGGTCGATGGCGGCCATCTTGGATTTTGAGATATGACGTGTGTCTTTGGATAAATTTGTTTCTATGACCCCAAGGAACTTCCTTACCAAAGGGGACCTTTGCATCACGATTTGAAGTCAAATGTCACTTCACATGTCTACTAATCTAGATTTGGGCATTTTTTACACATTCTTCCTTGCAGAGTTGCTCAAGCTCTGTCAAGTTGGATGGGGAGTGTCAGTGAACAGCAATCTTCAAGTCTTTAATTTTCACAGAATATCAATGGGATTCAAGTCTGGGTTTTGGCTGGGCCACTCAAGGACTTTCACATTCTTGTTCCTTAGCATTCCACTTGCTTTGGCTGTATGCTTGGCATCATTGTCCTGTTGGAATACAAATCATCATCACAGTCTCAGGTCTTTTGCACTCTGAAGAAGGTTCTCTTCAAGGATTTGCCTGTATTTCACTTCATTCATTATTCCCTCTATCCTTTCCAGCATGATGCTGGCACAAGTCTGCTTCACGGTAAGGATGATGTTCGATGGGTGATGAGCTGCACTCGGTTTCTGCCAGATGTAGTGTTTTGCATTCATGCCAAAGAGTTCAATTTTTGTCTCATCGGGTGACAGAATGTTTTTCCTCATGCTCAAAGAGTCTTTTACATGCCTGTTGCCAAACACCAGGCATGCTGTCATGCACCTTTTTCTCAAGAGTGGCTTCTGTCTGGCCACTCTCACGTAAAGCCGAGATTTATGAAGTGCTGCAGAGTCTGTTGTCCTTCCGGTAGGTTCTCCCATCTCAGCCAAGGATCTCTGTAGTTCTGTCAGAGAAATCATTGGGTTCTTTTTCACCTCCTTGTCCAAGGTTCTTCTTGCCCCATTGCTCAATGTGGTCGGACAGCCAGCTCTCGGAAGTGTCTGGATAGTTCAATATTCTTTAAATTTTCCTAATGATGGAGCTTACTCTGTGAGCTATTGGAAACTTTCAACACTCCAGAAATTGTCTTTTATCGATGATTGCCTTCCCCAGAAATTGCCTTCCCCAGATCGATGCCACCTCACAATTCGATCTCAGAATTCTACGTACAGTTCTTTGCACTTTATGGTAGATTTTCTGCTCTGACAGGCACTGACAACTGTAACACTTTATATAGAAAGGTATGATTCTTTCTAAATCATATCCAATCAATTGAATTGGCCAAGGTTGACTCCAACCAAGTTGTAGAGACATCACAAGGATGATGAAAGGAAATTTGATGCACCTGAGCTCAGTTTGGAGTGTCATAGCAAAGGGGATGAATACTTATTGATGCAAGATATTTCAGCTTTTCTTTTCAATAGATTTGTAAATAGACGGGCATGCCGTAGGGCACGTACTCTGCCACATAATGCCTGATCCACGAGAACATTTAAGGCCCATTGCATTTTTGAACTAGAAGGGCAGTCAGTTAAGCACATACCTCTACCTCATAATGCTTGAGCCACAACATATAGGGCACAATACATTTTTGAAATACCACGCCATACAGTACTCTGTCGTTTTTCGCCCTATCTCTCAAAGGTGAAGAATCAATTCAAAAATTAAATAATTCTCCTATCCAGATCCGGATTCGGATCTTCACCAAAATCGAATCATTTCTTCTTTGCGACACACCCAACCTTTCCTCCACGTTTCGTCCGAATCCGTCAACATCTTTTTTGAGATGTCGTGCTATATATCATTTTTAGCCCGATCTCTCAATGGAGAATAATCAATAAAAAAATTCTAGTAGTCGGATCCGGATCCGGATATTCACCAAAATTGAAACATTTCTTCCTTGTCACACATCCAGATTTCACCGGGATTCCACCAAATTTCATCCGGATACGTCCACAACTTTTTGAGATATTCTTTACACAAAGAAGACAGACAGACAGACAGACAAACAGACAGAAAGGGGTGAAAACATAACCTCCTTTACCTTTCGCAGCAGAGGTAAATATCATGCTCTGCAGTATTATATCGTTTTTTGCCCAATCTCTCAATGGTGAAGAATCACTTTAAAAATTAAATAATTCTCATATCCAGATCCAGATCTGGATCTTCACCAAAATCGATACACTTTGTCGTTTCCACACACGCAACCTGTCCACCAAGTTTCCTCCGAATCCGTCCACAACTTTTTTATAGTTAGGGAATTTTAGCAAATTGTATTGACCATCTGTGAAAAGATTGCTTAACAAAAAATTTGTTCACTGACGTATACATTTCGGTGTCTAAGAACACCAATTAAATAGTGCAAACCCAAATCCTTGTGGAAAATTCTGGGGAGCCAAAGTTCGGGTGCTCAGAGGGCCTGTGCGAAAAAAATCGGAAAAATTAACTTCTGCCAATATTGACTTGTGGGATGTCTAACTTGAGGTTTTTTGTGGTGCTGAATTGATTCCAACCATTAGATTTGAGGAAAAATGAATCGCTGGCCGTAAAATATTGATATGATACATTTTTAGCTATCTCAGACTGTGTTTTGCGGTAATTTGGCTCAAATGATTCAGATTGTTCAAATTGTGCTGAAACCAGCACACAACATTTTTGAAACCACTGCTATATTGTTGGTTATACTTGTACTCATGCTCAGTATAATTACATGTTAGCTGACATTAGCTAAGAGCTTTTAGCTATAAAATGTTTGTGTACTGGACTCAATAGAAGTTGAATATGTTCAACGTAGACTGGACTTATTAATGTTAAAACACATCACTGCATGTGTGTTCTGTCTGTTTTGTGTCAAAATTTCATGTCCTGTCAGTTGTTTACAAAAAATCGTCTTATTTTTTAGAACAGCATGGACAAGGATGTGACTGAACCTGCCTTGAGGTGTTTCATCTGTGGTGGTTCCGGGATTGAAAAGCATACGCTCTCAAAGATCTCCAATAAAGGCCACCCACGGATTTTATCACATTCTGAGCTTGTGGGCGATGCGGCGTTGATCGGGAGACGTAATGAGGACTGGAACAATGGAGAAGAAAGCAAGTAGAGATACCATGTGGATTGTAAAACAGAGTTTTACAGTCGTGCGAGAAGTATATCCACCTTGACGGATATGGCAGCTCCACCAAGGACCATGACCACTTGAGACGAACAAAGAATGCATGCTGTGAAATTCAGCTTCGTCTGGATCTCAAAATCATTATTGCAAGAGAAAACTTCCTCGATAACAAGAACAACAAAGCCCAGCTCGTTCTGCTCCTTGCTGAGACATTTACTATGAATGGAATCAGTGTACAGCAATGCTCCGATGATGCTGACACCTCCATCGTCTGCGCAGCTCAAGATGAGGCAAGAGAGTCCCCTGAAGAGGTGAGGGCTGAGGACGCAGACGTCCTGGTTATGATGATTCATCATGTTGCAGACCATCCGATCTTCCTCACGACAGCCAAAGAAACATCCTACGATGTCGGAAAGATCCGAGAGGCCCTCCCAGAGATATATCGGAGGTATCTCATCTTCTTGCACAGCTTCTCTGGCTGCGATGCAGTGCCTGCAATTTTTGGGTTCAGCAAACCAACCTTGCTTAGCAAGCTCTTCAAGACTGATGAAGCAGAGAGGGCAATGGACGTGTTTATGGACATCCGAGCTGAGAAAGGTGATATCATTAAAGCAGGCTGTGATCTTATCTTGCTCATGTTCCATGGGAAATCCTCCAAAGACTTGGAAGACTTGAGATTCGACATCTTCAGCAAGCGAGCTGCTACTGGGAGCATAAAACCTGAGAAACTCCCCCAATCAACAGGAGCTGCAGCACAGCACTCTCTCCAAGCTTACCTCCAGACTAGAGACTGGCTGATGCTGCAAAGTTCATCGTTGGATGCCCGGGACTATGGATGGCAACTCAATGAGCAAAGATATGCACCAGTCCCTTCTGCAGACCCCATTGCACCTGACTAACTCCTGACGTTTGCCAGCTGCAACTGTGCGGGGGACTGCAGCTCACTCAGCTGCTGCTGTAAAAAGCAAGGAGTCAAGTGTATTTCTGCTTGTGGCATCTGTCATGGTAACTCTTGCCTGAACATAAACCAGGTGGATGACAAGAGGAGTGAGGAAGATACTGGAGAGTTTGATGAATAAGGTTGTAAAAGCTGACGAAGCGACATTTCCATTGAGCACATTTCTGTTAAAAATGTCAGTAAAATACATTTTATATGATTAAGGAGAGTTTTCTTCTCAAAAGAATGGTTGGAATCAATTCAGCACCCCAAAAAACCCCTAGTTAGACATCCCACAATTTAATATTGGCAAAAGTTAATTTTCCGATTTTCTTCGTGCAGGCCCTCTGAGCACCCGAACTTTGATTGGCTCCCCAGAATTTTCCACAAGGATTTGGGTTTGCACTAATTGATCGGTGTTTGTAGACACCTCAATGAATACGTTAGTGAAGAAATTTTTTGGTGAGCATTTTTTTCACGAATGGTCAATACAATTTGCCAAAATTCCTAACTATTGAGATGTTGTGCTATATATCGTTTTTAGCCCTGGCTCTCATTCGTGAAGAATCACTGAAAAAACTATTGGATCCGTATCTTCACCAAAATCTAATTAGGTCGTTCTTGTCACAAACTCAACGTGTCCACAAAATTTCATCTGGATTCCTCCACAACGTTTTGATATATCTTGTACACAAACAGACAAATAAACAGACAGACAGACAGACAGGGGTGAAAACATAATCTCCTTCACCTTCAATGGCAGAGGTAAAGATTTCTAAAAACATGTTTTCACTGTCATTATGTGGTATTTTGTGTAGATCGGTGACAAAAAATTTAAATTTAATCCATTTTAAATTCAGGAAGGAACAACAAAATGTGACAAAAGTCAACGGGTCTGAATACATTCTGAAGGGCACCCAAGGCAAAAAATACCATTCCTTTGCTTTAATTATTCTCTGCAGACCACTGTCGCAGGACATGTTATCAACTATAGTATATGGGAGTTGTACTCTCATCTACTATAGTTCTAACGGTAGCATTTTTTGACAAAAAATATGTCATCTATCTCTCTCTCTTTCTTTTTCTCTTTCTCTCTCCTCTCTGTTATAAACGGCCAAACCTTTGATGTGACAAACTCCAACATCAGGGTAAAAATACAGCTTCGTGTGAGTGGGTAACATCTGCTATGTGGTCGCGGCATCATGTGGGAATTTGAGAGGCGGGCGTGGGAGCATAAATTCTCGACGTAAATGTGGAAAGTGTAGTGGTCGTGGTGGTGGTGGCAGAGGGCATTACAATTTCCATTTTTTACCTGGGCAATGCTGAGGTTAAAGTGAACGTTGCACAGGTAAATATGTCCTCCTTTACTTCTCCTTCCCCCCTTCCCCCTCGCCCAATGGCAATTCCTCAGTCAATTTTTTTATTACTTTTCAAACACCAATACATTGGTAAGTTAACCCCTACTATTACATTCAAAGGCAGCATATAGTTTTGCTGCCTGGGGGGGGGGTGGCGTGAGGGGGAGAGCAAGAGAGCTCTGTGGACTGAGAAGTGGGCAGGACAGCCAGTGGAGCAAAGGGGGCATAGAAGAGCTCCGTCGACGAAGGAAGGAGCATTGGAGACAGCGGGGTGGGGGAGGGGGAGGATGGTGCAGTGGATGGATTAAAACGTCGGGTTGAGGTGATGTTGGTTTGGGTTTATATAAAACTTGAAAGCGCCCACCCATCCCATCCCCGCAAAGCCCTTCCGCATCCGCTTTGGGAGAAATAAAATTAGAATGGGCCGCAATGAAGAGCTCATTGACTTTCATTGCAGCACAGTCATATAATGCCACCTTTCCAACAAGTCAGTTTGTCAAATTTCTGCCCTGCTCGAGCAACCTCGGTCAACTTCGGTGCTGTTATTGTGAAATAGAATCGTCGAGGAG
>NW_028222835.1:0-25000 GCF_056783735.1 Eptatretus burgeri | reverse complement strand
TGTGAGTGGGGAACTAATTAACTAATCACTAATTATGTGAATATGATGAATATGGGTGGAGCTTGTGTGGGGTTTGTGTGTGTGGAGCTTGTGTGGAGTGTTTGTGTGGGGCTTGTGTGGAGCATGTGTGGTGTTTGTGTGGAGCTTGTGTGGAGCTTGTGTGGAGGTTGTGTGGGGATGGAGTGGGGTTTGTGTGGAGTTTGTGTGGGTGGGGCTTCGGTGGGAGGGGCGTGTGTGGGCGGAGTCAAAAAGGGGCGGAGTCAAAAAAATTCAATTTATTGGAGCTTGTGGGGGGGGGTGTGGTGGGGTTTGTGTGGGGTTTGTGTGGGCAGGGGCTTGTGTGGGCGGGGCTTGTGTGGGTGGAGTCAAAAAATTTCAATTTATCTTTGTCTTTTGTAATTCCTGTGAATAAAATGAACCTAAAATCTCTTCCCCTTCCAAATCATATATCTTATAAGTCCAAGGAACCGTATCTATTACATCAACAATTTTAAAAAGCTCGTTGGTCCATCTTTTAATATAACCTTTTCAAAATGAGATTTCCACCTATATATTCTTACGATATCACCAACTTTGAACTTAGGTTTTCTGACATTAATCTCTTTTTCATATTTTAATTTTGTAAATGTTTCTGATGGTTTCATATTTGTTGCCATGTGAATCGTGTCATTATACTTATCCACAATATCCTGAATAAAAGATGACCATTGTTGTGAACCGAGTTGTGTGAATTTTTTATATAGTCTCTCTTTTAAGTTACGATTAAAACGTTCAACAACAACTGCCTTCCCTTCATTAAAGGCACTGTATAATGTAATACTGTTATTTTTTAGATAATTCATAAATGTCTTGTTATAAAACTCTCTACCCTCATCAGTCCACAATTTTTTAGGTTTTCTCTTACTTTTATTAAATATCTGTTGAAAAGCTAACATAAGAGTATTACCTGTTTTGTTTTTTAAAGGGACAACCCACGCATATCCACTCCTCAAATCAATAACGGTTAAAGCATACTTGTACCCCTTATCATTATTGAGTTCAATCAAATCAGCAGACCAGATATAATCTACTTCCTTGGAATAAACTTTCCTTCTCTGAAACTTTGTGAATATTGGTTTATGTAATTCATCAGCTAATTGCTCTTCAGTCTTAATGATATCATTAGAGCCTATAAGTTTTTTGAATTTCCAAGTCCAAGTTTCAATTTAGCACTGATCATCTTCTTCACAATGAACCGATCAACTTTTTCTCTCAAGGTTGGATTTTGTATCAGAGACAAATTATACAACATTTCTCTATCGGCTTCATGCTTTTCTTCCAACGTTGTGGTATTCCCATAATCAATACCGTGTCTCATGCACACTCAACTCTATTGATAGGCTTACTCCAGGATTTAGGATTGTCTGCCTCATCTAATCTTTTATCCAAGTTTGTGCCTGGACCACAGAAAGAATACCCTGGAAGATGTAATTCCCATGGTATTCCAGTAGTTGTAAATTTACTTCCTGATAAAAACTTTTGTATATCTCCTCCTAGTTTGTGTTGGGAGATAAATTGATTTTTTTTTGAACCACACACCGAACATATACCTTTTTGTATAACCCTGTTATTTTTACTTTTAATATATGAAATATTTTTAGTATTAGTTTTCTTTTTACATTTGAGACAATAACTCATTTATTTATGAGAAAAATTCCTGCAGAGTGCAAAAACCTTTTTAGTTTCCAACATGCACATTTGAATCTTAATTTTTAAAACATAAAGAATCCTTCGAAATGCCTTCACTCTCTCCCCCATTTATTTAAAAAAAAAAAAATGAAAAACTTGAATTAAAATACATGTCTTCTCGATGTCAATAGTCTTGTCGAAAGTATTGTAAATAGACTTATCAATTCTTTGTTTTCCTCCTCAGTGGGTTGAGTTATTTTCTGTAATACCCCTATTCTTTTTTGAATCTCACTGGTTTCCATATTTTGATATTTATTCATCCACTCTCTTTCCTCCCTCTCCTCCCTCTCTCTCTCTCTTCTCTCTTTCCTCCCTCTCTCTCTTCTCCCTCTCCTCCCTCTCTCTCTCTTCTCTCTTTCCTCCCTCCCTCTCTTCTTCAACTCCTTCCTCATCACTTACTTTCCTTGAATCGCTTACACCCCATAGAATATTATACATATATTCATCAGGATTTCTTGTTATTCCTGTATCCAAAATAATTTTTTTTACAACAGGAAACCAATAAAATTTCTTTTGAATTTCTAAAAGAGCCTTACCTTTTCTTAACTTTATAGTTTTTTCATTATTTAACATTCTAATTAAATCTAAAGTTGTCGGTTTATCAACATCAGCATAATGCCAATCTTTTGTTGAAAATACCTCATTCCTATGTTGTAGAACATATTTATTAAAATACCGAATACCCTTTTCTTGAAGGTATGCTTGAACACAGAAATGATAATTTTCTTGAAGCCTTCTTGCTGTCATTTATGTATTAGAAATATATGTTAGAATAATATTATGGCACGAAACACCTCCCCATCTTCCCATAGTTAAATCATTTTGTATTTCCTTACTTATTATATATAATCCTGTTTTTTCTGTTTTCATGAGATAAACAAGGGCAAAACCATTATTATATTTACCCTTCTTAAATTCTTTTATTTGTTGTTTACTAATCGTAGCCCCACAAAACTCATTCTCGATACCAAGTGGATAATATTCTTCCTTACGAGACTGATTTAATTGTTCCAGGTCTTCGAGGTTAATTTTAAAAGACCAATTATACCCTAAATCATTCATATCATACCCCCATTGTTCTATTCTCATACAAACGATACGCCCTTCTTTATAAAAATTTATTTTAATTCGAACTGTGAATTCTGTATGACCTGGAGATAATATCAACACTTCTGTATCTTTGGAATACACAGCCGTTTTATTTAAGTATATATATATATATATATATATATATATATATATATATATATATATATATATATATATATATATATTGTGATAAATCACTTAATCTCACCAAGTCATTCGCTTCAGTTGGGGTTGGATAATTTTTTAATTTATAAGCATTTTTCATGTTAATATTTTTGGTTATATTATATTTATGTCGTTCAGCCTGTGCCTTTGTGTAATAATTTGATAAATTAATATCCAGTTCTTGAGATACACCAAAGATAGAACCATCTTTACCAACATAAGTCATTTATATTAGATTAAAAATAATATCATAAAATTTTTTATTTTTGTTGAGTTGAAATAACACATATAGGCATAATTGGCCACAACACTTGGAATTTAATTCTTGGACTTGAAATGTTTGATAAACACCATTCTGTAAGAATTTTATGACTTCAACAGGTGGCGGAAGACCAAAACTATCAAAATAATATTTGTCTTGACTATTAAAAATACAAACCCAATGAGAACCGTTCCCATTATTATCTTCTAAGTTCATAATAATATTCTTTGTATGTTTCGGCACATTTGTTAATTCATCTCTCATACAAATAACCACATTATGAATTTTTAATTTCTTACAATATTTGACAAGTTGTAAATTTGATGTTGTATTCTTTCCAAATTCTTTCACGCACTCATCAATGCTCATTTATTTATTAGAAAGATATAATCCATTACCTCTTTTCGTTAATTTTACACCTGCTTGTGCTATAGAAGAAAGCATATCTCCAACTAACAATCTCGCTTTATCAGGCAGACCTTCAAGTTTTTCAGCAAAATCTACAATTACACCACTTCCACTAATTTGTTTCTCCAACTCTTTGTTATGTCTTTCCAATTCTTTTTGAGCCTGGAGTTGAGCCTTCCTTTCGTTGGCAGTTTTCACCGCTGTTGAAATACCACCCGTCAATGCTCCAACCGCACTTAAACCAACAAATAAAGGAATTAGAAATGGGAGAAATCCTCCACTCGTCTCTCTTATTGAATATTTTTTCAACATTGGTTTTGTCATTTTAATTTTAAGTCAGGTCAGGTCAGGTATGGGAGCATGTGCCAGAACAGCGCGTCGCTGCGTCCACTTTCCGCCGGTACTCCAGGGGCCTCCGTCTGGCCATCCCCCAGGCAGATGCCAGGCCCATCCCCATCTCCTTGAGATGATGGTCAACCTGCTGTAACCATGAGGCACGTGGTCGGCCCACTGGCCTCCTCCACTCATGAGACTCCCTCGCTGAGAGAATCTGGTGAGCAGGATCAGCGTCAGGAAAACGAGCCACATGTCCATACAGCCGCAGCTGACGCTCACGGACTATGCAGGTAACAAATCTCATCCGAGTCTCTCTCAGCAATCGCTCGTTGGACACAAAATCCGACCAGCGATAGCCAAGGATTCTCCGAAGAGACCTGGTACCAAAGGAATTAAGTCTCCGTCTCAGATCCTTGGTCAAAGTCCAAGTCTCGCACCCATAGAGCAAGACTGGAAGTACCAAGGACCTGAAGACTCGGACTTTCGTCCTCCCGCACAGGTACCGGCAGCGCCACACCCCATGATCCAGTGAATCCATGACTCCCCAGGCCCGACCCAGACGTCTATTGACCTCCGGCTCACAACCTGCGGAGACATGAATATCACTGCCAAGGTAAGTGAATCTATCCACGACCTCAACATCCTCACCACAAACAGACACAGACAGGACAGCAGCATCCAAGATGTCACCGAAAGCCTGGATCTTTGTTTTGACCCAAGAAATCCGTAATCCCAACGGCTCCGACTCCTCATTCAGCACCTCGAGGGCCCCCAAGAGGATGTCTAAAGTCTCCGCAAAGATGACTGCATCATCTGCAAAATCAAGGTCCGAGATCTTGACATTGCCAAACGATGCACCGCAACTTGATCTCTCCGACATCCTCCCAAAAATCCAGTCCATACAAGTGCTGAAAAGTGTGGGGGCAAGTACACATCCCTGACGAACTCCAGTAACAACTGGAAATAAGTCAGAGGCGGTACCACCACACTTCACAGCACTCTCAGTACCAGAGTAGAGTTCAGACATCAGATCGATCAGTTTCGGTGGCACCCCACGAAGACCAAGAATCCTCCAGAGGACATCCCGATTCAGGTCAGTGAGCCCCCATTCACAGAATTCACAGTTCGAATTAAAATAAATTTTTATAAAGAAGGGCCTATCGTTTGTATGAGAATAGAACAATGGGGGTATGATATGAATTTTAAGTGAGCCAGTGTCATTCAAGATTTTAACCTGTTCTCTTGTGAGAAAAACATCAATTCTTACTGCTCCATTTCTCTGAAATGTATTAACGTTAATCGTACAAGGCTTTTGATTTTGAACACAAGATGATAGTTTATGAAGATTGATTTGATTAACATATACCCCAGTTGGTACTTTGCCACTCATTTATTTAACAAAAAATTATGTGAGACTAATCATCACACCATTATCTGTATTAATCTGCAATTCTGTTTCTTCCAAAAGCAAACAATATGTATCAACTTCTTCACTCTCTCCTCTTTCAATGTATAGGGAAGTATCCACTCGATTCGACTTTATAGTTTCCTTTTGAGCGCTCAGGTCAAACGCATAGATTGTATACAAACTTTTAAATGCTGTCATATCCAAAATAGGTTCTTTATTTCCATTACTTTCACACACCTTTTGGTAAGACTTGTATGCTTCAGCAAAATCATTTTTTTCCCAATTAATTTCCAATCTATCTCGTGGGTAAAATGCCCCATCTAGAGAAACGCGAAGTTGTTTCACCTTAGCATTATCACTCAATGCATTATTATTATCAGTCGCAGTATCACCATCTGGCTTTTTAAAAATCATCCACAGATATCGTGGCTTTCCTTCCAGAACACCCAAATTCCACGTGTAAGTAGTTTGGTTGAGTTTAACGTGTTGACATCTTCTTTTGAGGTATGATACACTGAGTGGTTTCTTTGAGTTAAGTCTTCGATTCAACATCTCTTCTGTTTTAAGATTAGGAGTATATTCACTGATATACCAACTCATTTCCTCAATTACAAATTTATTCTGATCACCAAAAGCACTACCAACACCAAAAAGCAATTTTTTCATTATCATTCCTTTGTAGTTGAATTTTCCTTTGTAGTTGATTCCTTTGTAGTTGATTTTCATTATCATTCCTTTGTAGTTGAAATCTAATTTTAATGCCATACAGAACTTTATCATGATCACAAAATCCAAATATACCTTTAAGAGGAACTGCCACAGTAAAACTATTTTCTGCTTTTGTATCATCATTATACATTCCTTTCCTTTGAGTATATCCAGGGTCTGTGTTTGTTCCCGTTGACATATCAGGAATAAAACCTTCTACAGACCCCTTTCCCATTCTATCACTGAATGTATAGAGTGTAAATGTTATCATTTCAGATACAGCAGAGACATAATTAAATCAACCGCTTCAACTTCTTGCGTTCCAATATACAAACGCACACTATCAAACATTTTCCAGAAGAAATCATTTACAAGTGTAGCGTTTGTGTTATTCCCAGCCTTAGTGAATTTAAATTTACACAACAAGAAACTTTCGGAGAGATTCAAATAGGTTTGTTGATTATTTATTTCAAAACTTTTTGTACCATTCGTATTCCAGTCTGTTCCAGTTATTGCATTTACCTTGAAGTAATCTTCTTTTTTAGTGGAGTTTGAGATAATAATAGTATCATCCAAATCATAGATACTATCAATTGCTTCCATACTTGTATTTATTTCGGAAAAAAAGATGTTAAAACTTTTGAAACCCTGATCCAAGTATTTGAATTATTTTCTGTCGTTCTTGGGGAGACAACTGAGTTTTGCCTTTCTTAATTTCTTTTATTGCTTGTAATTTATGAGATTCCTTCTGAGCATCTTTTTATCCTCTTTACAGCACCTGCTACATTTCCCACAGCAGAAGCAGTTGAACCAATTAGATCTTTATGTTTAAGAATAGTTGAACCAATACCCATGAGAGTATCAATTATCCCATCTCCTCTAAATTGATGTCCAACACCCCTTTGTCTCTTAGGTTTATAGTATCCTCTACCAATATACATACCTTCACCCTTGTAGTATGGGGAAAGGAACATCCCATCCCCTGTAATTATTTTATATTTTCCCAACTCGTGTTTCCTCACAATAACCATCGTATTTATTTATTGGAAAACTTCACGTAGGTGAATTCTGATGGATATAACTTCTCCATTAAAAGAAATCACACGATTATCTTGGTCGGTTATCCTAAAATTTACTCTGTGTATGGTTTTTCCTGACACAGGTAGATAAACCAAATTTTTGGGTTCCATATTGAATTTATAACCAATTGGGGTTGAGTATGCGCTGAATGAAAATATTGTATTTGTTTTTTTCCCATCATTATAAGCACCATCAATGAAATCACAGTGAATTAACACCGAATTTATTCCTGAGGATATTTGAATGACATTATCACTGTAAAACGTCCCATTAGTTTCAATCTTTTTTGAGGAGAAACCCAATAACTCTCTAAATGAATTATCAATTGTGAAATCAACCTTGTAGTTATTTTTAACTTTAATCGTTGATTTTGAAGTATGTTTTTGAATGTTTATAACAATATTTTTTGGTTCATCACCCTGTTCTTTCATAAGACGAGCAATTTCGGAAGATATTTGATTAATCTCATATGCTCCGGGTGAGACTGTTATCGTTTTGTATCCACTTCCCGGATTATAACTAAACTTGTCATTTTTCTCGGTTATATTAAATAAGGTATTATAAGTTTCCATGGACAATAAAGATGCCTCATATTCGTTTGTTGTGTCAAGTTGTAGTGGGTATGGGAATGAAGATGTGTGGTCGCTTGTTGTGAAATTGAAACTAAGGATTGTGCTTCTCATCTTATTTAATATGAGATAAAATGTCTTTATATTGATATTTATTAATTATTTTCATGTTCATCAACTGGTCTAAAATGGCTGATGCTTCATTAAAACAATTGTTATTTCCAGCCTTCTTACTGCCTAACAACAATAACAGTCTATTAACTAATTGCGATGGGTCATTTGGAAGAAAACTAACACTTGAACCAAGGATACTTAAAGCGTGAATAATGTGTTTCTCCTTCTCATTCTTCCTACTTTTACCAGAAAGAATAACCTTATAATTTAGAGTGTTCAGCAGATCAATATATACTCTATCATCATTATTTTCCAGATCCAATGGTTTATCAATATACTTTGATTCATCCCTCACAGTTGAACCTTGTCTTCCATCTTTTGTGAGAAGAAACATTAATCTCGGAGTTAGTTTAACAGGGGGTTGAGCAGAATCCAAGAACCTTAATTCATCATTAAATATCAATACCTTTTCTTGAACAAGATGAAATATTGCTGATTGTTCTGTTGGAATGAGCCCTGCTTTGGTTTTTGAATCCGCTGAATATTCATTGTTTTGAACAGCATTCACAATATAATCTGGGGGTTGATTAATCTCTTCCAGTTGTTGAAATAATTCTTCATCATGATATTCTAATTCTCCAATATGCTCTAATTCTTCCTCCGTCATTTGACTGAAATCTTTTAACATTTGAAGTTTTTTAGGAGTATATTCTACTGTGGGAACTGTGGAAACATCTTTCATTTTTTCTTGGGAAGTTTTTAAAAGTGGTTTAAAAAATTTCTCTTATTTTCTTTCAAATGCTTCTTCGCCCGTTAGTTTCAGTCTGCGTTTCTTCTTTATGTCTTCCTGCTGTTTTACAAGTTTTGAAACCAACTCTTGATGTTCCCTAAATCTTCTTGCTCTTTCTTGCGCATCCATTTATTTATTGAAAAATATCATTTAATATCCCATCTTGTTTCACAACAATATATTTATATTTTTCAGTCATGTTTTTCATGTAATCCCCAAATTCCTATTTACTACATGATGTAGAACAATTGTCTCTCCAAAAATTGTTTATATATATTGAATTTAACTTGAATAAAATAAAAGTATTAGCATTGTTTCTGATGGAACGACGAGGAAGCTGAAAGTACGATTGACTAAGATAAATACAATTACAAGAAGAATGCCTCCCTCTTGTGTAGTAGCTGTCCATTACCGTTTGGTTTCTCTCATTAACACAATCATCAAAGATAACGAGGTTCTTTTTGGATTTATCCAAATCTTGGGGAGACGGTATATCATCCGTATTATCACTCAGAATACAAGTTATCGGTTTTGATTTCTTTTTACATCTCTGTGTATCACAAAATAGTTGAATTATATCTTCAATGTTAAAATCATTTAGGTTTTTTTGAAGTTTAAATAAACCGATTATATCTTCTTTTTGAAGACCAGCATTAAAACCTTGTGAGAGTAGTTGATGCTCTGGTTGAAAACTCGACTTTGTGAAAATTATTAAATTATCATAATCTAAAAAGTTGGGAGTGAGCATCTTTAAAAGTAAGCAGGTTTTTCCACATCAGTAGGGTAAGAATACTGATTCTGGCTCACTTTTCCCCATGTAAATGAATGGGGGATTTTCAGCGATTCCCTTTTTTTTCCCTAAACATAAACCCCCTTTTTATCCCAAGGTATATTTATTTGTCTCCCCTTTTAACTTGGAGGTTGAACCTCATTGAATTGAACACCTGGGGGTTGAACAGCTCACTCATTGAACCTATAAAGATTTGTTCATTCTCAAATTCCTTCAATAGTTTAATTTTCTTTGCACAATAATCCCCATCTAAAATATTGACAAACAAAACATTTGAATCTTTATATTTTTGAAGATACCCCTTTTGTGCCATTACGAAATGATAAACTTCTCTTAATGCTCTCATCTGGCCACCTCCTGAGCCACATATCATTTTGAGATTATAGTAAATTGTTTTTTCATTGTTCAATTGATAACCATCAAAGTTTTCAGTCCATTCAAGGATATTCATTTTTTTCTTTACATCCTCTAACTTACTAGTTTTTAAATTAATTCGCTTATTTGTTTTATATACCTTTGTTTTAGTTATTTTTTCAATAAGACTTATTTGATATTTTTCACATTCATTATGTTTTCCATTTATATACCAAGACTGAGATTTTCTCCACTCTTTAGTTTGATTAATACTTGGTTTAACCATTTATATATTGTGAAAAAACGCGGCGTTAGCCCTTAAAAAACCCTAACCCATCTTCCCATCGTTAAAACACAATCTATTCTATTCACTCTATCATACAATATCCATATGGAACACAATCTATTCCATTATCTAAAATAAATCTCTTATCATCAAAGGCTCCTAATGCCTTTTTATTTACTTCTTCACTATATATGTTATGTTTATAACTTCTTATTGTATTCATTTTCCTATATTCTTCTTTCTTATTCATCAAACAATTATAATAATTTCTAAAAGTTATTGATTTCTTTATTACATATTTCTTTATTCCCTTTAACCTCTTATCAATCTGTTCACCATACTTATAAGCATATGCCTTTGCTCTCAATCCAATAAACTCACTCATTACTTTTCCACCCAACTCATCCTTAAACTTACCAATAACCTTTTCATTCTTTTTGGAAAATAACTCACTCTTCTTGCTGAAATTACTTGTATCATATACTCCAATATTTTTCTTCATATCTTCATAAACATCATCAGTTTTTATATCTAGGATAAAACTATCAGTGTCCATATACAACAATGAAACATTTTCACCATACTCTTTCTTTAAGTCATTATACAAATAATCATACATCAATATCTTTGATAAATCAAGAACTGCTGTTCCAATATAAATTGGTTTATCCATTACAATACTTTCCTTTTTCATATGAATTGCAGAAAAGTTCTCTGAAAAAACCTCTTCTCTCTCAAAACTTGGTTTATTTATCAATCTCGAAGCTTCTTTCCAAGATGTTGCGAATCTAATGTTTTGCCTGTTTCTAACATTTTCCATAGTCTTTCCAAATACAGCATTATTAATTAATTTATAAAAGTCCCCTTCAAATTTTACTTTTGTATTTGCTCTCATATCTGTATTGAATTGAATATACTTTTTCACCCAAGGACTTTGTTTAAATTTTAAAACTCTATGAATTTTAGCTACTCTCAATCCTTCTCTCAAAAACTGTTTTAAGCTTCTCTGATGTAAAACATATCCCTCTTTATCATAGAATGTTGTTAATAACTTTTCTGTTGATTTGCCTTTAATATTAAAACTTTTATGATAATCACTGAACCATTCTTTCTTTGGGGTTTCTTTCTCACATGCAAAAGGAAGGTCTTTATGCTTATTATGAAGAACACTCGGGTACCTCAAATCAACTTCAAAATAATAACCTTCTTCTTCGTCATTCAATTCCTCTTGAGAAGAAATAACAATATTCATCAAAGCCTTTTCATAATCCTTTTCTTCCAACCACTCTAATTTACCATAAGGTAGAGATTGAGACATTGCCCATCCATACAAATTATTAGCATCAAAATACATCAAATAATTACTATCTTTTTCACTATCATAATTTGGGAGATATTTATTATTTGCTTTCGCATATCTTTTTGAACATACTTGTGATATTCCACCTCTCTTGAACTTCTCAATCATCAAAAGCATATCAACATCACTGATTAAATCTATATCTTGTTTTGTCATTTTCAACATTGCACTCCAAGCTAAACCAGGAGCTGTGAAATAGTGGGCAGGGTCTAATCCATAACAATTTTTATTATGACAGAGTGTTCTAAAAGCCTCAAACACATCAGCTAACAATAAAACATCTGTTTTTAGATATAAATCATGATATTCTCCAAGGTTCTTTATCTTAAATATTTTCCATATTTCTTGTGCGTGTTTATATTCCTTATCACTTATCTCTTCTTCATAAAGGTTATTATAGAAACTTTCTTTTGAAGGAAGTTGTGTTTCTTTAAATCTCATAAATGAATCCATATAATCATAAGGATAAATTCCCTTACTTGTAAGAATTTTCTCTTTACTTTGAATTTCATTCCTTGTTTGAATTTCCTCTCTCGTAAGAATTCCTTCTTTAATCAGAATTTCATCTTTAATCTGAATTTCCTCTTTAGTTCGAATTTTCTTTATAATTAGAATTTCATCTTCAGTTAGAATTTCTTCATTAATTAGAGTTTCCTCTTTACTTTGAATTCTCTCTTTAATCTGAATTTCCTCTTTAGTGAGAATTTCCTCTTTTGGAAAGAATGAATTAAGATTTGGAAAAGAGTCCGTGGAGCTTAGATTTGATGCGAGGTAGGCTAGTGGTGTTCCCATAAACTTGTAAGAATCTAGAAACCTAATACGAGTTAAAGGTTTTCTGAATATCATTTTTGAAAATGAAATATACTTTTGACTTGTGTTTGTTATGGCAGAAATATTCCCTGGTGTTTTTGAAAGTTCACTTATAAATAGATGTGTATCATAGTTGGCGCTGTTGTGAAGAAAGACTGGAATAAAAGAAGGTAATTTATAATTAAGATTACAACAGGAATGAGCGGGACCTCTATATTTACCAGTAAGATGACAATGGTCTCTAACTTTAGACTCCTTAATTTCCCCCTCACAAATATGACAGATATTGTTCATTCTAAATTCTAATTTTTCTTCTTTGGTTAATTTCATCGGTTCATTTGTTTCTTTCATTAATTTAGTGAGTCTTATACAATCCTTTTCTAATCGTTTTACAAACTCTTGTGAAGCATTTTTTCCACGATAATGTTCAAGTTTGTTATACTTTTCTCCAACAGATGATTTGATATAATAACAGAAACCACAAGGAATATGTTTTTGATATTTATTTGTATATGGTTCTTTTGGATTAGGAGAAGCAGTATTTATCTTTTTAAGGATACATTCAAAATCAGCGTATATCACAAATGGGTGCATGATAGATTTATTATAATCTTCAAAATAAATCTTTTCACCAGGTTTAGGCATTGTAATTACAGCTGATTTATGATTACTACAATATTTTGAATGTTGTTCTAATCGTTCTTTTGTATGAAATGAATTAAGACATCGCTTACAAGGATATATTTTGTTTGCTGTTCTGAATACCTGAGAAGAGATTAATCTTGATAAATTATTGATGTATGTGTAATGTGAATTCTTTCCAACACTAAAATATAAAAGGTCAATGTGTGTTTCTTCATTTTTATAGTTGTTTGAAATTTTTAATATTTGAACTTTGTTTGTATCCGTTAATCCATACACATTAATAGAAAGATTATTCTTTTTCTCAAATTTAGGAATATCTGTTAGTGGCATTGGGAATTTAAAATCTTTAATGTCTAAGGTATTCTCATATTTCATATATTGTTTTACTCTTTCTGAATTACATTTTGGTGGATGAAAGTGAGCAAGAACAGACCAGAGAAAACATTTATTATCATTGTTCTTAATATTAACAACTGCCTTCTTTAGTTTTATTTCTTTTGGTAATTCAATGTAAGAAGAAGCTTTAAGAGGGTTTGATTTTGGAATGTGTATATCTAAAAAGATGATTTTTTTAATATTGAATCCACTTCCTACCACTGTATTATCAACATCCTCCTCTTGTATTGATAGTTCTTCATAAACCCCACTATTCAAAAAATCTTGAAATGATGTTATAAAATGAAGACCTGTTCTCATATAAGGAGTATGTTCTTCATCTTGTCTTTTCATATTCATTTTCACTCCCATATAAAACTTTAAAGTTTTCATTTCTTTTAATGTCTTTTAATAAATTTTTTAACATCAGGTTTCACTATTTCAATTGATTCAGCTATTGATGATGGACCGGGTTCTCCAAATTGAAAAATCCTTATTTTTATATGCCCTTTAAATGCCCCATCAGTGTTTTCAATATAATAGTCTCCCTTTACTTTAAACTCATTTTTCTTGTGTTTTTGTGATTGAAGATGTTTATTATAACTACTCTTCAAAACATCCTTTGAACAGATATCACAATGTTTTCTTTCCAACTCAAGAGGAGATATTTGATGAAATAGATTAAATGTGTGTTTGTTGGTTCGGAGGTGTTTTCTATAATGTTTATATTCATGATTACAAACATCGCAGTACGTTGTATTCACCATATTTATAGAATAAAACTTTGCTTAAACTAAAATTTTCTTGATGAAAATTTCGTTTAATTTATAGGTGAATCTGTGCTTAAAAACATTTTATCCTCCAACTTTTTCACTTAATAAATACAATGTTTCAAGACACAAAAGACAAGTTTCAATCAATCTCTTCATCTGTTAAAGATACTGAGAAATATGTCAAGGATGTAAAATTGAACAAAGATAAATATAACAACTATTGGATAAAAACTATTATGGTAAATAATATGAGTTCTTCAATTTCCTTCAGTGGAAGGGCTTTTAGTATACCTGGTAGAACATCAATTAAAGTATCTCTAACAAAAGTTTCTCCTCTCCTTCTAGTAATATATTCAAAACTAGAAAAAGCAATGAAACAATAAAAAGTATCAAAGAACAAAAACCTAATGGATGAAGCTTTAGAAAGAAAAGATAAGACCATCTGTAATATGCAAGGAGAAATTTGTATTTTTTTCAACAACCCTAAAGATGTAAATCCTGATGAAATAAAGGATGTTAATATATCAGGTGAAATGACATTTCGTTCAATAGTAGTTAACGATAATTTTAAAATTACCTTTAATGTAAAAAATGTTGTCGTTGAATCTGATAATGAAAAAAAGTATATCGATATAGATGGTAATATACAACTGAAAGTATAGATGAATTTCAGTTTAAGTAAAGTTTTACTTTATAAATATGCTAGACTTTCCTGATTCTCCATATGACAAATTTGAGAATTGTCCTGCGCGTGAAAGACGGGGATTAAACACAGAGTCAAAAGCCTATAAACAATGTATATTCTGTGATTATCTTCTAATTAATGATAATAAAAAATATAAAAAGGAAAATAATTCTTTTAGATTTACACCAAAAATGAATTACTTTACAAGATTGATTAGAGAAATGAATGTAAAGTATGAGGGTGATAACACACCTTTCCTTACAAGGGAAGAAACTGAACGTATAAGAGAAATGTTCAAAGGATTGTTGTTGTATATTATTCATGGATGTAATTTTCAGGGAAATATCAACACAAGATATTGTATAAATAAAATAATGGATTATCTTGAAATTAAACCTGAACTTAGGATAAAATATAGAGTTTCTAAAAAAGCCAATAATAAATTAAATAACCTGTTTTTCAAATATATAAATGAATGATTTTTTACCTATTTGGGAAAATAAGATAAAATTTAACAACCGTAAAAATCTTCCAAATTCATTAAGATGTCTCATAGTTGGTTCAAGTGGATGTGGAAAAACCTGCTTACTTTTAAAAATGCTCCTCACTCCCAACTTTTTAGATTATGATAATTTAATAATTTTCACAAAGTCGAGTTTTCAACCAGAGTATCAACTACTCTCACAAGGTTTTAATGCTGGTCTTCAAAAAGAAGATATAATCGGTTTATTTAAACGTCAAAAAAACCTAAATGATTATAACATTGAAGATATAATTCAACTATTTTGTGATACACAGAGATGTAAAAAGAAATCAAATCCTATAACTTGTATTCTTAGTGATAATACGGATGATATACCGTCTCCACAAGATTTGGATAAATCAAAAAAGAACCTCGTTATCTTTGATGATTGTGTTAATGAGAGAAACCAAACGGTAATGGACAGCTACTACACAAGAGGGAGACATTCTTCTTGTAATTGTATTTATCTTAGTCAATCGTACTTTCAACTTCCTCGTCGTTCCATCAGAAACAATGCTAATACTTTTATTTTATTCAAGTTAAATTCAATAGATATCAATAATTTTTGGAGAGATAATTGCTCTACATTATGTAGTAAAAAGAAATTTGAGGATTACATGAAGCACACGACTGAAAAATATAAATATATTGTTGTGAAACAAGATGAGATATTAAGGGATATATTTTTTGTTTTATAAACAATTACATATATAAATGACAACTATTATTATAAATCTTGTGGGTAAATCTGCTTCTGGAAAAAACTTTCATAAATCAAGGTTCTTGTGTAGTACAAATGAGAATATTGTAAATTTACTTAAAAACACCCCGTGATACGCATTGTATCAACAACAACTAGAGCAATAAGACCTGGAGAAATAAAAGGTGAAGATTATCACTATATTTCAGTGGAGGAACATATGCGATTGAGGAATGAAGGACAAATATTTGAGGAGGTTTCTCTTGGTACAACAAAATATTCACATTGTAAGAGTGAGTTAAGGAAACTAAAATCTGGTGGTGTTGGGATATTAGAAACTAATCCAGAAGGAACGAGACAAATTATTAAATATCTGAGCGGAGTGAAGATTTTATCATTCGGTTTTGATGTTGATGAAGAAACTCAACGCAAATGTATGAAAAGCAGAGATGCAAGTATTAGTGAAGAAGAAATTACAACTCGCATTAATGTTAATAAAGAATTTGATGAAATATTTAAAGAAAAGGATTTATTTGAACACATCTACTTGAATGATGAAGAAAAGGAAAATTTCCCTGTTGATCTTTACAATTCATTAAATGATATTTTACAATAAATAAATGGATACAAAAGAAAGAGCAAGAAGATTTAAGGAACATCAAGAGTTGGTTTCAAAAGTTGTAAAACAACAGGAAGACATAAAGAAGAAACGCAGACAGAAACTAACGGGCGAAGAAGCATTTGAAAGAAAACAAGAGAAATTTTTTAAACCACTTTTAAAAACTTCCCAAGAAAAAATGAAAGATGTTTCCACAGTTCCCACAGTAGAATATACTCCCAGAAAGCTTCAAATGTAAAACGATTTCAGTCAAATGACGGAGGAAGAATTAGAGCATTTAGGAGAATTAGAATATGATGATGAAGGTTTATTTCAACAACTGGAAGAGATTAATCAACCCCCTGATTATATTGTGAATGCTATTCAAAACAATGAATATTCAGCGGATTCAAAAACCAAAGCAGGACTCATTCCAACAGAACAACCAGCAATATTTCATCTTGTTCAAGAAAAGGTATTGATATTTAATGATGAATTAAGGTTCTTAAGTTCTGCTCAACCCCCTGTTAAACTAACTCCGAGATTAATGTTTCTTCTCACAAAAGATGGAAGACAAGGTTCAACTGTGAGGGATGAATCAAAGTATATTGATAAACCATTGGATATGGAAAATAATGATGATAGAGTATATATTGATTTGCTGAACACTCTAAATTATAAGGTTATTCTTTCTGGTAAAAGTAGGAAGAATGAGAAGGAGAAACACATTATTCAGGCTTTAAGTATCCTTGGTTCAGGTATTAGTTTTCTTCCAAATGACCCATCGCAATTAGTTAATAGACTCTTATTGTTGTTAGGCAGTAAGAAGGCTGGAAATAACAACTGTTTTAATGAAGCATCAGCCATTTTAGACCAGTTGATGAACATGAAAATAATTAATAAATCTCAATATAAAGACATTTTATCTCATATTAAATAAGATGAGAAGCACAATCCTGAGTTTTAATTTCACAACAAGCGACCACACATCTTCATTCCCATACCCACTACAACTTGACACAACAAAAGAATATGAGGCATCTTTATTGTCCATGGAAACTTATAATACCTTATTTAATATAACCGAGAAAAATGACAAGTTTAGTTATAATCCGGGAAGTGGATACAAAACGATAACAGTCTCACCCGGAGCATACGAGATTTCTCAAATATCTTCCGAAATTGCTCGTCTTATGAAAGAACAGGGTGATGAACCAAAAAATATTGTTATAAACATTCAAAAACATACTTCAAAATCAACGATTAAAGTTAAAAATAACTACAAGGTTGATTTCACAATTGATAATTCATTTAGAGAGTTATTGGGTTTCTCCTCAAAAAAGATTGAAACTAATGGGACGTTTTACAGTGATAATGTTATTCAAATATCCTCAGGAATAAATTCGGTGTTAATTCACTCTGATTTGATTGATGGTGCTTATAATGATGGAAAAAAAACAAATACAATATTTTCATTCAGCGCATACTCAACCCCAATTGGTTATAAATTCAATATGGAACCTAAAAATTTGGTTTATCTACCTGTGTCAGGAAAAACCATACACAGAGTAAATTTTAGGATAACCGACCAAGATAATCGTGTGATTTCTTTTAATGGAGAAGTTATATCCATCAGAATTCACCTACGTGAAGTTTTCCAATAAATAAATACGATGGTTATTGTGAGGAAACACGAGTTGGGAAAATATAAAATAATTACAGGGGATGGGATGTTCCTTTCCCCGTACTACAAGGGTGAAGGTATGTATCTTGGTAGAGGATACTATAAACCTAAGAGACAAAGGGGTGTCGGACATCAATTTAGAGGAGATGGGATAATTGATACTCTCATGGGTATTGGTTCAACTATTCTTAAACATAAAGACCTAATTGGTTCAACTGCTTCTGCTGTGGGAAATGTAGCAGGTGCTGTAAAGAGTATAAAAGATGCTCAGAAGGAATCTCATAAATTACAAGCAATAAAAGAAATTAAGAAAGGTAAAACTCAGTTGTCCCCCAAGAACGACAGAAAATAATTCAAATACTTGGATCAGGGTTTCAAAAGTTTTAACATCTTTTTTCCTAAATAAATACAAGTATGGAAGCAATTGATAGTATCTATGATTTGGATGATACTATTATTATCTCAAACTCCACTAAAAAAGAAGATTACTTCAAGGTAAATGCAATAACTGGAACAGACTGGAATACAAATGGTACAAAAAGTTTTGAAATAAAAAATCAACAAACCTATTTGAATCTCTCCGAAAGTTTCTTGTTGTGTAAATTTAAATTCACTAAGGCTGGGAATAACACAAACGCTACACTTGTAAATGATTTCTTCTGGAAAATGTTTGATAGTGTGCGATTGTATATTGGAACACAAGAAGTTGAAGCGGTTGATTATGTCTCTGCTGTATCTGAAATGATGAAATTTACACTCTATACATTCAGTGATAGAATGGGAAAGGGGTCTGTCGAAGGTTTTATTCCTGATATGTCAACGGGAACAAACACAGACCCTGGATATATTCAAAGGAAAGGAATGTATAATGATGATACAAAAGCAGAAAATAGTTTTACTGTGGCAGTTCCTCTTAAAGGTATATTTGGATTTTGTGATTATGATAAAGTTCTGTATGGTCTTAAAATTAGATTTCAACTACAAAGGAATGATAATGAAAATAGATTGCTTTTTGGTGTTGGTAGTGCTTTTGGTGAACAGAATAAATTTGTAATTGAGGAGATGAGTTGGTATATCAGTGAATATACTCCTAATCTTAAAACAGAAGAGATGTTGAATCGAAGACTTAACTCAAAGAAACCACTCAGTGTATCATACCTCAAAAGAAGATGTCAACACGTTAAACTCAATCAAACTACTTACACGTGGAATTTGGGTGTTCTGGAAGGAAAGCCACGATATCTGTGGATGATTTTTAAAAAGCCAGATGGTGATACTGCGACTGATAAGAATAATGCATTGAGTGATAATGCTAAGGTGAAACAACTTCGCGTTTCTCTCGATGGAACATTTTATCCACGAGATAGATTGGAAATTAATTGGGAAAAAAATGATTTTGCTGAAGCATACAAGTCTTACCAAAAGGTGTGTGAAAGTCATAGAAATAAAGAACCTATTTTAGATATGACAGCATTTAAAAGTTTGTATACAATCTATGCGTTTGACCTGAGCGCTCAAAAGGAAACTATAAAGTCTAATCGAGTGGATACTTCCCTATACATTGAAATAGGAAAATAAAAATCTTACCTCAACAGATAAGAGGTTTGAATCCAGTTCATCAACTTGAAGGTTTAGTTCCATACAAGACAGAGAGTTCCAGGCAAGCACACAGCACACCATTGCCAGCAAAAACAAATGTTTAAAATGGAGCCTGGGCTTGAAGCTTTTATAGAGAAAGACTGGTGGGTGTGGTTTCCTTTGGAAATTCCCTGGGCAAGCCTAGGCAAGCCTTCATTAGGAAATTTTTCAAAACCATAACATCCTGTAATTTTCTAGTGATTTCTTTGTGAGTCAGAGATGAACTGGAAATGATGTAAGAGTGGGCGGGGCTTAGCAAAAGTAGGCGGGGCTTAGGAAAAGTGGGCGTGGCTTAGAAAAATACCTTATGAAAAGTGGGCGGAGCTTAGCAAAAGTGGGCGGGGCTTAGGAAAAGTGGGCGTAGCTTAGAAAAAATACCTTATGAAAAGTGGGCGGAGCTTAGCGAAAGTGGGCGGGACTTAGGAAAAGTGGGCGTGGCTTAGAAAAAATACCTTATTAAAAGTGGGCGGAGCTTAGCAAAAGTGGGCGGGGTTTATAAAAAGTGGGCGTGGCTTAGAAAAAATACCTTATGAAAAGTGGGCGGAGCTTAGCAAAAGTGGGCGGGGCTTAGAAAAAGTGGGCGTGACTTAGAAAAAATACCTCACAAAAAGTGGGTGGAGCTTAGCAAAAGTGGGCGGGGCTTAGGAAAAGTGGGCGTGGCTTAGAAAAAATACCTCATAAAAAGTGGGCTGAGCTTAGCAAAAGTGGGCTGAGCTTAGCAAAAGTGGGCGGGGCTTAGAAAAAAATACCCCATGTAAAGTGGGCGGAGCTTAGCAAAGTGGGCGGGACTTAGAAAAGTGGGCGTGGCTTAGAAAAAAATACCTCATGAAAAGTTGGTGGAGCTTAGCAAAAGTGGGCGGGGCTTAAATAAAAGTGGGCGGGGCTTAACAAAAAAATAACCTGTGGCTCAGGAGGTGTTCAAACAAGAGCATTAAGAGAAGTTTATCATTTCGTAATGGCACAAAAGGGGTATCTTAAAAAATATAAAGATTCAAATGTTTTGTTTGTCAATATTTTAGATGGGGATTATTGTGCAAAGAAAATTAAACTATTGAAGGAATTTGAGAATGAACAAATCTTTATAGGTTCAATGAGTGAGCTGTTCAACCCCCAGGTGTTCAATTCAATGAGGTTCAACCTCCAAGTTAAAAGGGGAGACAAATAAATATACCTTGGGATAAAAAGGGGGTTTATTTTTAGGGAAAAAAAAAGGGAATCGCTGAAAATCCCCCATTCATTTACATGGGGAAAAGTGAGCCAGAATCAGTATTCTTACCCTACTCACATCCACTTGAACCAACTATGAGGCATCTTAATGAATTTGGGAGATTTTTATGGATGTCAAATTTTATCTTATTTTCCCAAATGGGTAAAAAATCATTCATTTATATATTTGGAAACAGGTTATTTAATTTATTATTGGCTTTTTTCGAAATTCTATATTTTATCCTAAGTTCAGGTTTAATTTCAAGATAATCCATTATTTTATTTATGCAATATCTTGTGTTGATATTTCCCTGAAAATCACATCCATGAATAATATATAACAACAATCCTTTGAACATTTCTCTAATACGTTCAGTTTCTTCCCTTGTAAGGAAAGGTGTGTTCTCACCCTCATACTTTACATTCATTTCTCTAATCAATCTTGTAAAGTAATTCATTTTTGGTGTAAATCTAAAAGAATTATTTTCCTTTTTATATTTTTTATTATCATTAATTAGAAGATAATCACAGAATATACATTGTTTATAGGCTTTTGACTCTGTGTTTAATCCCCGTCTTTCACACGCAGGACAATTCTCAAATTTGTCATATGGAGAATCATGGAATTCAAGAGGCTCAAAATCGAGTAAACTATTCATATTTATAAAGTAAAACTTTACTTAAACTGAAATTCATCTTCGATACTTTCAGAATCATCTATACTTTCATAACTATCATTTGAACACAAACTCTCGGTGTCATAACTATCGTTTGAATGCAAACTCTCGGTATCATAATCACTCTCATAATCTTCAAAATCTTCAGTTGAATATTGGCTCATTTAATTAGTAGAAAAAACATTATCATCGATATCGATATACATTTTTTCATTAACATATTCAACTGCTACATTTTTTATATTAAAGGTAATTTTAAAATGATCCTTAACTACAATTGAACGAAATGTCATTTCACCTGATATATTAACATCCTTTATTTCATCAGGATTTATATCTTTAGGGTTGTTGAAAAAAATACAAATTTCACCTTGCATATTACAGATGGTCTTATCTTTTCTTTCTAAAGCTTCATCCATAAGGTTTTTATTTTTTGATACCTTTTCTTGTTTCATTGCTTTTTCTAGTTTTGAATATTTTGCCAGAAGGAGAGGAGAAACTTTTGTTAGAGATACCTTAATTGATGTTCTTCCAGGTATACTAAAAGCCCTTCCACTGAAGTAAATTGAAGAACTCATCATATCCACCATAATTGTTTTTATCCAATAGTTGTTATATTTATCTTTGTTCAATTTTACATCCTTGACATATTTCTCAGCATCTTTAACAAATGAAGAGATTGATTGAAACTTGTCTTTTGTGTCTTGAAACATTGTATTTATTAAGTGAAAAAGTTGGAGGATAAAATGGTTTTAAGCACAGATTCACCTGTAAAATAAACGAAATTTTCATCAATAAAATTTTAGTTTAAGCACAGATTCACCTGTAAAATAAACGAAATTTTCATCAAGAAAATTTTAGTTTAAGCACAGATTCACCTGTAAAATAAACGAAATTTTCACCAAGAAAATTTTAGTTTAAGCACAGATTCACCTGTAAAATAAACGAAATTTTCATCAAGAAAATTTTAGTTTAAGCACAGATTCACCTGTAAAATAAACAAAATTTTCATCAAGAAAATTTTAGTTTCAGCAAAGTTTTATTATATAAATATGGTGAATACAACATACTGCGATATTTGTAATCACGAATATAAACATTATAGAAAACACCTCCGAACCAACAAACACACATTTAATCTATTTCACAAAATATCCCCTCTTGAGTTGGAAAGAAAACATTGTGATACCTGCTCAAAGGATGTTTTGAAGAGGAGTTATAATAGACATCTTCAATCACAAAAACACAAGAAAAATGAGTTTAAAGTAAAGGGAGACTATTATATTGAAAACACTGATGGGGCATTTAAAGGGCATATAAAAATAAGGATTTTTCAATTTGGAGAACCCGGTCCATCATCAATAGTTGAATCAATTGAAATAGTGAAACCTGATGTTGAAAAATTTATTAAAAAGACATTAAAAGAAATGAAAACTTTAAAGTTTTATATGGGAGTGAAAATGAATATGAAAAGACAAGATGAAGAACAAACTCCTTATATGAGGACAGATCTTCATGTTATAACATCATTTCAAGATTTTTTGAATAGTGGGGTTTATGAAGAACTATCAAGACAAGAGGAGGATGTTGATAATACAGTGGTAGGAAGTGGATTCAATATTAAAAAAATCATCTTTTTAGATATACACATTCTAAAATCAAACCCTCTTAAAGCTTCTTCTTATATTGAATTACCAAAAGAAATAAAACGAAAGAAGGCAGTTGTTAATATTAAGAATAATGATAATAAATGTTTTCTCTGGTCTGTTCTTGCTCACTTTCATCCACCAAAATGTAATTCAGAAAGATTGAACAATATATGAAATATGAGAATACCTTGGACCTTAAAGATTTTAATTTCCCAATGTCACTAACAGATATTCCTAAATTTGAGAAAAAGAATAATCTTTCTATTAATGTATATGGATTAACGGATACAAACAAAGTTCAAATATTAAAATTTTCAAACAACTATAAAAATGAAGAAACACACATTGATCTTTTATATTTTAGTGTTGGAAAGAATTCACATTACACATACATCAATAATTTATCAAGATTAATCTCTTCTCAGGTATTCAGAACAGCAAACAAAATATATCCTTGTAAGCGATGTCTTAATTCATTTCATACAAAAGAATGATTAGAACAACATTCAAAATATTGTAGTAATCATAAATCAGCTGTAATTACAATGCCTAAACCTGGTGAAAAGATTTCTTTTGAAGATTATAATAAATCTATCATGCACCCATTTGTGATATACGCTGATTTTGAATGTATCCTTAAAAAGATAAATACTGCTTCTCCTAATCCAAAAGAACCATATACAAATAAATATCAAAAACATATTCCTTGTGTTTTCTGTTATTATATCAAATCATCTGTTGGAGAAAAGTATAATAAACTTGAACAGTATAGTGGAAAAAATGCTTCACAAGAGTTTGTAAAACGATTAGAAAAGGATTGTATAAGACTAACTAAATTAATGAAGGAAACAAATGAACCGATGAAATTAACCATAGAAGAAAAATTAGAATTTAGAAAGAACAATATCTGTCATATTTGTGAGGAGGAAATTGAGGAGTCTAAAGTTAGGGATCATTGTCATCTTACTGGTAAATATAGAAGTCCTGCTCATTCCTGTTGTAATCTTAATTATAAATTACCTTCTTTTATTCCAGTCTTTCTTCACAACAGCGCCAAATATGATACACATCTATTTATAAATGAACTTTCAAAAACACCAGGGAATATTTCTGCCATAACAAACACAAGTCAAAAGTATATTTCATTTACAAAAATGATATTCACAAAACCTATAACTCGTATTCGGTTTCTTGATTCTTACAAGTTTATGGGAACACCACTAGCCAACCTCGCATCAAATCTAAGCTCCACGGGCTCTTTTCCAAATCTTAATTCATTCTTTCCAAAAGAGGAAATTCTAACTAAAGAGGAAATTCAGATTAAAGAGAGAATTCAAAGTAAAGAGGAAATTCTAATTAATGAGGAAATGAATGAAGAAATTCTTACTGAAGATGAAATTCTAATTATACAGAAAATTCTAACAAAGAATGAAATTCTAACTAAAGAGGAAATTCTGATTATAGATGAAATTCTGATTAAAGAGGGAATTCTAACTAGAGAGGAAATTGAAACAAGGAATGTAATTCAAAGTAAAGAGAAAATTCTTACAAGTAAGGGAATTTATCCTTATGGTTATATGGATTCATTTA
>NW_028222834.1:0-25000 GCF_056783735.1 Eptatretus burgeri | reverse complement strand
ACCGGTCACCAGTTCTTCATCTGCCGTAAGTCTCCAGTCTTTGGTCGAAGAGACACCACTGCTCTTCTAAAACTTAGAGGCAGTTCTCCATTTCCCAAAGATGATTCCAGGACATTCAATAACTCAGGGCTCAAAAGGTCCCAAAAGCCAAGAAAAACACTGCCGGTAAGCCGTCAATTCCAGGCGCTTTCCCCGAGTTCAATCCAGCAAGGTCCTGTGTTAGCTCAGACAATGTGATTGGTGAGTCCAAGCTCAGGTGCTGGGGCTCAGTGATGGAAGGAAAGTGAGAAGTTAAAAGTCCCAGAGTTTGCTCACAAACAGGATGTTTTGCATACATTTTTAAAAAATAATCTCGAATCCACAACTGTGCATCACTGGAGTTAACAACCATGTTTCCTCTTGAGTCGAGCAGAGAAAAAACAGTCTTTTGTGATTTGTTGACAAAATCCATTTGGAAAAAGGATTTGCTGGGAGTATCTAAAACCTTGATGTTTATCCTTAATCTGATTAACATCCCTGCTGCTTTCTCTTGCGTCAGTTCTCTCAATTGGATCGTCTTTTCAACTAATACCCTTTGGTCTCTCCTGTTTCTATATCTGGCCACTTTACTCTCAAACTGCAGGATATCAGCTTCTTACAGAGCCATTGTTGTATTATTAACATTGGTAACATTTGAAACAAGCTGCTGACAAAACACTCTAATCTGTGGTTTTTTGTTGCCCCACCATAACTCTAATGAAGAAAGAGGCTTTTTTGAGTGTTGGATACCCCAAAAGGTATCGAAGCCTTTTCTAAACCAAGTCTCTTCAAGAAGATTGGTGTTGAATTTCCAGTACGTACTTTTATGTGAGGGTTGAGGGGAAAAAGTGGCCCATGGTAACGAAATGATGATGGGAAAATAAGGATGGAAAGTAAACTAGAGAGAAAACAGCATTCCTGAAATGCGAGTTTATGTCCCACCGGTCAAGTCTCGCAAAGGATGCTCTCCCGTTTGCCCAACGTCCCAACGTATATTGAGATTCGTTGGGGTGACATTGCCTCCATGCATCTCACAAACCTATTGCTGAAAAAAAATAGACAAATCAGCATAGGATTTGGGGTGAGGTTCTGCTGTATTTCTGTCGAAAACAGGTTCAACGGTGCAATTAAAATTACCCACCCCATGCAAATACAATCATTGATATCAATTGAGCGAAATTGTCTGATGAAAGACAAAAAGAAGGCTCTTCGTTCTGCACACTCATTGGGCACATACACATTGAATAGTGTAAAATGGAAATTATAAATGACCGGTTCTCGAGAGATGAACCGGCCTTTGATAACCTCTTGGAAATGGCATGATTCAGGTACGAGCCCAGGTCTGAATAAAAAGGTCACACCAGCAGAAGAAGACAAATTACTAAAAAAAAAAGCACTGTCCCTTAAAGAGGCGACACCAATCATACTCCACATCTTCAGTTCTGCACGTTTCCCAGAGTAAAAGTACATCCATTTGTTTACGATCAAACAAACTTTTCACTTGAACCTGGCAGTTGTGACTTGCACCTCCGCCGTTCATATGTAAGGTTCCAAAAATGATATTTTTCATGGTTTATCCAAAGGCTTGAGTGGTTGCTGAGAAATTTCAGTCCCTGCTTTTGAAACAACCTTTCTTTCTGAGTGTGGCACAAGATCTTGTCAACTCCGTAAGTGGTGGCAAAAAATGGACTCCAAAACATATTGGTCTTGCAAGTACTCTTCATCAAGCTACGCGGTCAAAAGACCTAGTACGATTGTTCAACAAGGCAGGGCAGTGCCTGAGTTATGAACAGATATTGCAAGTCGACACTTCCTTGGCTGAGAGCACTCTCAAATCATTGGACAAAGCAACTGGTGCCATCATTCCACCAAACATTGAGGCAAATAAATTCAGACGACACCTGTGATAACATTGTCATCCTTGATGAAACACTTGATGGAAAGAATACCTTCCATGCAACTCAAATGGCAGCATGGCAACGAGGCCAAACTGATTCTTCTCTTTAAAATCTCGAGCTATCCACAAGACATACTTTGATTGTGCCAAATGGCCTGGAGGAACTGCATCCTGTCAGTACAACTCGTGGAAAATGCAAGCCAGTATTCACAGCACCCGTCGACGATGCCTGCTTCAGCAAATCTCCTACACAGCGAATCACACCAAACGATCATCATAGAAGGTCTTCAAAGAGCACCATGAATTGCTGAAGAACTTGGCCATTGGTGAACTCACAGAGGAAACCATCAAATCTTCAGAAACCTTTGTCTGCATAATATACAATGTGCACACAACAGACTCTGCAGATGCAGCACGGCATTTATTGTTTTCCAAGAGGGGAAACCAGAAGCCATGGCACCAACAAGTGATGCGCTCAGTTTCCATTTGATGAGAGTACACCATCAAGCAATGAAATGGAGAAATTCCCACTGCCCCACACCTGAGCTCCCTGCACCCTCTGAAATGGGATGGAGACTTGAGGAATCAGGACTGCAACACATACTGTTGGCATTGAGTCCCATTCCAGGCAGTTTCCTCGAGATGGTAGCCTACGCATGTCGGAAACAATGCAAGACTCGACGCTGCACATGCCGGAATTCAGGATTACGATGCACATCAATGTGTGTATGCCAGCAACAGATTAATGATCAGACTCCTTGCATGAATACAATGTGATATGCCAAAAAGATGTTCGGCATTCCTGAAAACTGTTTATGCTGACTGGAATTTGTTCACGAAGCAGCATGACAGAACTTTGTTTAGTTTTTGTGATGACAGACGAGCAACTTCAACTTCTGCATTTTATTAATAAACATCGTTAACCATGTAAACATTAATTAAAATGCTTCAAATATGTCTTAATCACTTTTCTTGACCCTGAAAACGTAGGTCCAGACATCTCATTTGCCAGGTTTGCATGCATAGTAAGTAAGTTACAGCAGAAAATAGATTTTTTGTTAATGTCGGTAGCAACTTTGCATAATAATATATTTTTGGCATGTTACAAATTTTATTAGTCTATAGTTTTGATCTATTGCTCAAGGGACATTTCTAGGATGCGTACATGTGATCAATGTGCATTTATTTAAACTCGTGCGGGCCCGTACGTGCAAAAAAAACAAAAAAACTTTCAAACCGCGTGCCAGAAACAACAACCACACAGGCCGTTCCTTCGCTCTCGTAACCGACGACTGGATTGGGACATTGTGTTTAAGAAAATCCAGAAAGTACAGAAATCGAGAAAGAAAGAATACAGTAACTCGATAAATCAAGAAAAAAAAATCCAGAAAGAATACAGTTATCATCACTGACTGGATTGGGACATTGTGTTTTAGAAAATCGAGAAAGTACAGAAATCGAGCAAGAAAGAACACAGTAAGTCGATAAATCAAGAAAAAAAAATCGAGAAAGTACAGAAATCGAGCAAGAAAGAATACAGTCAGTCGATAAATCAAGAAAAAAAAATCGAGAAAGAATACAGTCATCATCACTGACTGGATTGGGACATTGTGTTTAAGAAAAATACAGTAAGTCGATAAATCAAGAAAAAAATTGAGAAAGAATAGAGTACTCGTCACGATCCGGAAGTCCTGAAGTTAAGTCCTCACTATCCGGAAGTCCGGAAGTTAAGTCCTCACTGTCCGGAAGTTCGCATATCGCAGTTACGATTATTCACAATTTAGGTTTAATGGCCAATTATTCAATTAGTGCCAACATATTTTGCCTTTTCGCAATGTCATCGCAAGGAAAAACACAAAGAGAAGAGGGGAGGGGGGAGGAAACTTACATGCAAAAAAAAATTTACTTCCTGCTTCGGAGCATACCAGTGAACTCTGATGTTACCAAAATTTATGCGCCGTCAAATATGAAAACGATCATAACTTGGGGAATTGTGTTTATCTATAAATGCGCATAAGTAATCGAGAAATTATTAGAAAACACGAAGTCATCGTTATCCGGAAGTCCGTACGTTGTTACCCGTAATGGGGAACGCGGCTGAGGTTCTCTTCCCCTTCTTCCCCTTCTCTTCGGCCGCGCCCACACAGCAACATGTCCTGTCATTGGTTGATAAATAAATGGCCATAACTTGGGAAGCACTTGTCCTCACTGGTTAGTCTCGAACCTCACTGGTTCGCCTGCCTGTGCAGAGGGGTGGCAGGACGTCAACAGCAAGGCAGGGATTGACAAAGGATGGCAGTCACCTCAGATCAGGTTCTCGAGGATGAAGTTCTCCAAGAAGAAGCGCATTCTGGCCGGCAATCGGACACAAATAATGTTCTGAATAAGAGGCTCGAACGACTCCACGCTACCCCTTTTAAAAGCCATAGGCGAAGGATGGGGCGAGGAATGGAAAGCGATGCAATGTGGGCCAAATCCTGCACCTCTATTGGGCCACAGCGGTCCTGCCACGCCCTGCCAGGCTCTGGGACGGGAAACCGGCTCAGATGCCTCCCAGCTCCGGCACGGCTCGGAGCTCCTGACTTAACATGGGGCAAGCTCCCCAAGCCTACACCCGGCCCTGAATGTGCACCAAGTGCAGTCTGAATGTCGGATGGCAGCGGGCTTTCTCCGCCACCCACGGGCTCCTTCACGAGCCAAAATGCACACCCGGGACCCAAACCAAACTCCTGGATCACCCTTCTGATGCACACCCAGGGCCCGAAACCCTCCTTGTTGCCCTCGGTCTTGCCGTGGTCTGAAAACTGGATGAAGGCTGTATCAATTCCGGACGCTCACGGTGAGATGCGGTGGAGCTCTTAGCGTTTCTTGCATTGTTGAGCATCGTGCGGGACCAAGCACACTCTGACGCGTGGTGCTCCTCAAAAGAGTGGCGAATTGTAGCGATGCAGAGGTACGAGGGAGAGCGGGAATATTTTTCCCGTGTGCGGGAGGCATTTGTGGTCAAAGTGGTGAAATTTGGTGAGCGAGTTGTGGAGTTAGGTGAGGTGCCAGTTGGGAATTGGCATGCAGATTTAAATTAAATAATGGCGTGAAAATTCTCGTGTGCGGGTTGTTTAGTGTGCAGCAGAGATGGGGCATGATCGGAGGCACAGAAGGCATCGCGGTGTGCTTTTTAACAATTGCCAATTGAATGACGTGTGTGCTTACATGCTGGTCGTGTACCATGGCAAAAAGGAAAGGGTTAGAGTACAGGGAAGAGTATGAGTCATAGATATTTATTAGACCTAACTACGAGACCCCACGCAACGGACTTTGTCTCCTGAACCCACGACACATGAGGGAAGGACGAACTCTATGAATACTCATGTAATAACTGCTTGGGGATCACTGCATGTCGGGTGCCATTGCCTTTGAGTTATGCCGTTTTGCAGTACAACAACAACAACAATATATTTGTATATCTACATGGTCTCGGCTCATGGAAGAAACCGCTTCACCTCACCATGTGAAACTTTATACATATTATCCGATACCAATGGTACATGCAGTGTGAAAACAATGAAGACATGGGTCATGTGGTGTGGCAGTGCACAATGAAACCATGAGGCGTACAATGAGGATGTGAATTGATCAAATGGGGCAAGCATGGCCTCAATCTAAAGGGGCTGTCACACCTTGACGTTTTAGCCAGCGTATGGCAAGGTTTCAAAATGTATGTAAAACGCTGGCGTCCGCTTAACTATTGATGATTTTTTAAAAAAGTTTTGGGCTTATAATAACGTGTTGGACGTATGCATAACGTATTAGTAACGTACACAGAACGTTTCAATCACATATAGATAACTTATACCAATGAATGCTCAGCGTGTTGTCAGCGTTCACAACCTATGCCCAACGATAGTATAACTTTTGCATAGCGTGGCAGCGTATCGCCGACGATCACGTGGCGTAGGCTATTCATAGGCTGCGGCTCGACGATTCAAATCAGAACCGCACTAGACATCGAAGTGTGAAGCCGCTGTCACACCTTGACGTTTTCGCCAGCATATGCCGACGTATGAAAAATTTTCCGAACCAAGCTGGCACACGTCGAATACGTTATGGGTAAGTTTTGTATACGTTGAGAACACGCTGGCATATGTTGCAGTACGCTGTCATACGTCATTGTACACCGAGTACGTGGAGAAATTTTCAGCATGTTGAAAATTTATCGACGTACAGTACTCGACGTATGACACACATTCTGCATACGCTGGCATAAGTTGCAGACAAGCTAAGCGATCTTTGACACACTTCGACATACGTGTGTCAAATGCGTGTGTTACTTGTATGTTACTCAAGGGTTGAAACACGTCAAGGTAATGGTTCGCGTCAGTGTTCCAGACTCCCTGGTTTTTATTATTTTTAATAATTTTTGTTTCTTCGGTATGATGGTGATGTTGACACTTCAATTTGTAGTGCGGTTATGATTTAAATCGTTGAGCGGCATCCTTTTAATTATATTATATTGAAACCGCACAAGAAATCGAAGTGTCAACATCACTGTCATACCGAAGAAAAAAAAAAACAGGGAGTCTGGAACACTGACGCTAACCATTACCTTAACGCGTTTCGACATGAGTACCTAACAAGTAACGTGTGTCGACTTGTGTCAACGATCGCGTAACGTGCCTCGAACACGTTACTCATTGGTTAGAAATAAGTTTCGGGTACGCTAAACATGACCTCGACGTGTTTCGACTTATGAGTAACTTACAAGTTACGTGTGTCGACGTGTGTCAATGATCGAGTAACGTGCCGACAACTTATGCCAGCGTTATGCAGAACGTGCGAGTTTTTCGCTGGCATACGTCGGGAAATTTCAAGCATGGAAAATTTGTCTAACTGCTCGGAGAACTACGACGTATGCCAGCGTACTATGACGCATGCAAACTTACCCATAACGTATTCGACGTGTGCCAGCGTTTTAACCCAATTCTGCATACGTCAGGCATACGTTGGCTAAATCGTCAAGGTGTGACAGGGCCTTCAGCTGTGTTGACAGGTATAGCTCGCCACAGCGCTGCTCGATTTACAATACAACCAACAGATACACAACTTCCATTTTGCTCTGAGCTGGGAAGAAAATTCAAAGGTAAATGTGACCGCAGCAAGAAACGGAGTGGTGCACTGGAAACGGGGTAGAAAAAGGTGCAATGATAGTATGTGAGGAGATTGAAGCTGTGGGCAATACCTGGAAGTGACATTTTCAGTTTGAAAACATGATCCTCATGACTTTTTTTTTTTCATTGTGATGCGGACAGCGTGGGCCCTGCCCCTTCTCGAAGTGGTCGGAGCAGCCATGTAGCTTCTGCTTCTTGCAAGCTTGCTCCAGGAAGTGCATCCAGCTGCAAACACAAAAAAATGGATCTTCCCAAAAAACAAGTCGATTCTGTGCTCATTGAAATCTTTTCGCTTTTTAAATTGTCTGAACCTAATGCAGACCAAATGAGTTGGGCCATCGATGAATATTCAACAACAATTAGATCAGAAAACAAATCTTTCTGTGAAAATTCTTGGTTCAATTTATTTGAAAAGTCTTTGATTTCCTCTTCATTTCATGTTTTTACTGAAAATTAACCGATGAAAATAAACCCTCTGGGATTTTCATTTCTTTATGAGAAGCAAAGATTAAGTATTAAAAGTGGGTGGTGGATACTTGTGATAAATGTAGTTTCGACAAAGATAAACTCGAAAAACGTCCGATAAAAATCATCTTTTTTATCATCATATATTGTTTCGGTTGTGGGGTCGATGGAAGAATTTAATGGAGAATTTAGGATTGAATTGGGTTGTTTGTACGGTGACGTGTGGGAGACATGTCAATGTAATTAAGTAAGGAAATTGTGAGCTTCATTAGTACGTGTCACCACATGGGGTGGCGGGGAGGGGGGGTACTTTCAGGAAGGAAGGCAGGAAATTTGAAGGTGTGTTTCGGGTGGATTAATGGGGGTAGAAAAGATTGTGGTTTTCGATGGGGGAAGACACGAGGTGGTGGTGAACATCTGTTTTGAAGACCTGGAGGGAAGAATTGGATTGAAAGAGTGTGGGAGTGTATTCCAAAGGTGGGGAAAAAGAGGAATGAAAGAGTGAAGGTGAGCAGTGATTTTAAGAGTTTTACCAGAAGGGGGTTGCTGGCATAACTTAAGCGACTTGCAGAAATATGGTAGGGGGGGAGGGGAACCTATCACAGACAGAGCGGGGGTGGGGGGGCGTGAGACCGGAGAGGAGACGGTAGAAGACAGAAAGACCAATGACCTGCCTGCAGTGAGAGAGTGAGAGGCCCAAAGACTCAGCCTCACCCCGGGAGAAACCAATGATCTAAATGCCTTGGTCGTCACAGCGTGAAGCCATGAAAGGTGGGGTTTATGGAAAGGTGATAATCAGCTCGGGTTTAAAAATAAGCTTCCCCAGAATATGGTTGCCCCCCTGTGACTTTTCCTGATTTTTTTTTTCCAAAACCATGATGGGAAACAAGCAAACGTGCGGAGCAGGCAGAAGGCCCCCCCTCCAAGGGTGATGGCGTGCAAACTCACGCCCCCGAGGCTGATGATTGATGCACGTGATGTCAGAAGCCTTGCCTCCCTCAGTTTCGTGCGAGCAGGCCATGCCCCGGAGGCGAACGATGGTTCGGTGTGACGTCGAAGAAGTGGGGTTGGTTGCACATTGTTGGAGAGTGGAGTTCAGGGTAAGCGCACGTACGAGGCAGAGTTGAGTTGAGGGAAGGAACGGATGCGGTCGAAAAATAATGGGGTTTGGGAGATGGCCTGTAAGAACAGGGCTTCATGGCTGCCTTTCCCTCGACACACGAAGAGGGGGCACGATTCTTCTGCTTGTGTTGAGGAGATTTGTCTCCCATGGTGAAGCAAGACGCTGAACTTTGGTTCTTGGTTGAGTCGTGAGAAACGGACCACGAGCCTCGTGTCTGTGATGGCGATCAATGCATGAAGCAGCTGCACTGGGTCTCTGAGTCTCTGTACCTTTCATTATGTTAAACATCTCTATCATATCTCCTCGTAACAATCCTGCTTTCTCGTGTATAAATCCCTGTCTCCTTCACCCAATCCTCGTGGCTGAGTCTAACTCGGCCCGGAATCAATCTTGTCATCCTTCACTGAACCCTCTCTGTGGCATCCATGTCCTCCCAGAACCGTGGTGACCAGAACTACACACAATATTCTCGATGTGACACTCACTAAATTCCTGCACAATGTTCACACCACCTCTTTGATTTATAATTGATCCCCCTCTAAATACAACCTAAACCCCTATTTTCTCCACTTGGAGCTGCCTGATTACCTCCCATATCTATTACCAGCCCCAGATCCTTCTCCTGTGTGACACAATCCAAAATGACCCCTCTTGTCCTGTAATCTCTATTTTCATTGTTCTTTCCCATCCCCAACACCCTGTGCTGGATTAAGGTCTCGTAGGCCAAGGCCCTTGAGATTTTGAAGGCCAAATTCAAGATTGACCAAAACGACGATTTTGATCATGAAATTTAATCGGAACAGACTGCGGTAAAGGGCGATTTGTCAGACTTTCAAATATACAAGTGCCTGTAAAATCCAATTCGGCTTCGAAATTGAGAAACGAAAGATACAGAAAACAAATTCGTGGAATGTATGAATATTCAAATTCCACCCTGCTGAAACACCTTCTTTCATGCCTTTTGATTGGCAAACGATGCGATCACTTCGGAGAAATCGATTTGCTTCATCAACTCGGATTCAACATAAAGCAGAGTGAGCGTGGACACGTGCACCTGCCCCATGGTTGACCGAAGACAATTTTTCACGTGCTTTAGTGCGCTGAAGGAGCGTTCACCCTCGCAGCTCGTAGCAAACATTGAACAATATATTTGGAGAGCAACAAAAATATTGGGGAATGTCTGTGTCAAATTTGTTGTGAATAATGTACTTGAGCTTGTCCGATGCATCGATGAACTTGGAGTATTTCAAGCAAAGTTCTATTTCCTGAACTATGTCCATTACAACGTCAGCAGGGTACGCTGAAACCAGTTTCTCTGCTCTGCGAGAGAGTGTATCATGGTCGAGGCTGTTTGCCGTGGGGATGAATCCAAACAGATCCGTGATTTTCTGATAGCTCTTTCTTCTCCTGTGGATTTTTGTCAAAAGGCGATCAAATATGGAGAAGTACGTCTCAACTCTGAACTTCTCCCTGCCAGATTTTGGGGTTTCTTCTTCCTCGTCATTTTCATGGAAGACCTTTTTCGTCTCTTGACCCGACGATTATCATCAGTGTAAATGATGGATGGTCTCAACCATCTTTTTGGCGCGGTCCTGAAATGCATCAAATCTTTCATCATTTCGAAGCGACTTTATGTATCCATAGAGGGCATCATAATTCTGCTTACCTGCTCCGACATCTATTCCAGGTTGTTGGAGACATCTGTTTACTCGATCAATGTTGCCAAGTAGATCAGACCAGACAGAGCAACATGATTGCTGTTTCGGTCAGTTCCATCTTCTCAGCCAATGCTTTGGCTCCCAGTCTCACTGACGGAGTGTCTTTAGGGCGCTTGGCTATCTTCATTAGCGCCTTCTTTACGTCCTTGTTGCTTGCGGAAAACACTTTACAAGCGTCCACGCGAGCTGACCACCTCGTATCAGACTCGGACAAACATTTGAGTTTGATGGCACGTTCATTGAGTGACTTATTTAAAATGGCCCATCTTTGGGGAGATGCTGACATAAAGTTATACACGGCTTGAATAAGTCCAAAGTATTTGACGGATTCAAACTGTGCACAGCACATGTACCCACTGAGCCAATGGATTAATTTTACAGATTCTTGCTTGTACGTCTGAATAGACACCAGGCATGTTGCTTGCATTGTCGCAAGACTGTACTCGACAATCCATGAGATCAATCCCATTGGCTTCCAGTACCTCTTGCAATTTTCCAAACAGATATTCACCATCGTGATGCTCAATGACGATGTACTGCAGAAACCTTTTGACGGCGCTACCATCTTGCATCACATATCAAAATATTACCGTCAACTGATCAATATGCGAAATGGCTGGCGTCAAATCAATGGAAACACCATAATATTTAGCATCTTTTATTTCTCACACGATGGTAGATTAAACTTCTTCGGCCTGTAGTAGCATAAACTCGTCGCATGTTGTTGATTACAGGTACGATACATTTCCCTTTCCCTTGTTCCCATACACTTCAAGATGCTGGGCAAGAAATGGATCGAATTTTGAGACTAGTTCAAGACAACCAAGATAGTTTCCATTGTTTGCACAACCCAGCTGCTCAGTCGTGCCCCGAACAGAAGCCCTCTTTCGGCGAGGAACGATATTCCAGAGACAATTCGCTTCAGGACAATGATCCAGTAAGCTTCCTCGTGGAGGGACCGCTGTTCAAATGATGTGTGAATCCTGTCTGTCTCCTTCAATTCGAGCGACTTTCTGATTGCGAGAATATGGGCAGTCCCACGCTCGAGACAGGCAGAGGCATTCTTCCAATCATTGAATCCGATTCGAAAATTACTGTGATGGCTTTCGTGATCATCGCCGTCGGGACATAGGAGTTTGTACACGGAGCAGTGAAGTTTACCGTTTGATGGAGAAAACAGCATCCAGTCCCTGTTCACCGTTTCCCCGTTTGTGAGTTTCCGCTGAAAGTGTTCGCGCCGAAAATACCGTGTTTTATCTGGATTCACTCGGGTCGTACATGAGAAATCTACGTTCCTATCTTGGCAGGGAGGATTCTGGATGAAGTTATCCACGAGTTCTGCGGAGAGAGTCCATTCAGCAGGATCAGGATGGAAACTACGAGCCGCAGCACTTGCTGCAGTTGTTCCAATGCTTCTCTCGTTGCTCGATGTGACGGTGTTGGTATCATCAGGTTTCGAAATGTGATCCAGTGCGAGATTACTTGATCCCTCGACATTGACATCAGAAGACTCTGCAAGCGCACATTCCGTTTGGTCATCTCGACTCTGGTGAGGTGAAAAAAATTTCAACATGGATCCAGACAGTCTTTTTGTTTCTGTTTGACGCCTCTTCTTTTTGTCGTGTTTTCAAGTTCCACTGTCGTGGTGCCGAATATATCCGTCGGCGATAGTTAAAAACAAAAAAACGACAAATAAGAGCAAAACGAAGAACTGCAAGTGTCAGGATGCTCGATAACTCACAGGAAGGTAAGAGGGTCCAGGATGTTCATACTCAGCAGGAACGTGACTCCACCCATCAGCCAGACGATGGCGGCGACGCCTGTGATTGGCTGATTGTGATCACGTGGTTCCACGCTCGTTGTGGACGATCACGATCTGGCAGCGTGCCAGCCGCCTTCCCTCACGGTGTGTTCAGCCTTCCTCCACATGTCGAGTCACGTGATTAATACTGAAAAAAAAAAATCTCGTCGGAAATTTTCGTCGGCCAAGGCCCGGGCCTCAGGGGCCGAGTGGTTAATCCGGCCAGGCCAACACCTCACACTCGCTCAGGTTAAATTACATCTGACAATTTATACAAGTATCAATACTTTCGTGTATCTCATCACCATCCCCTCTGAGACCCACCTCACCTCCAAGCTTTGTGTCATCTGTAAATTTGGAACGCTTCGTCTTTACCCCAATTATAAAACTTCACAACTTATTTATAACTTCACAATTAATGAAGGTTAAATCTTCAAAATGTCGTCTTGTGTCGCGTCTCGATGACTGAAATGCGCGAACTTCTCGGCGGGATTGGTCACGTGATCTGGAGAGTCCGACAACACGTCATTCCGTCACGAGGTCATCTTGTTAGTGCGCATGCGCGAACACTTCCTATGTTTCCAAGACGTTGCAAATCACAGAATAAACAAACATTGACACCGTCGGGTAACATAACTTTTACCATGAGCTCGTTTTTTAAATTTAATCTCAACACAAACCTCACTAACTTCGTTTGACGTTCTTCCAATCAAATCATGTTTCAAACGGATTTCTGTGGAAACTCGCCAAGCCACCTGATTGGTCAAGTCGAACCACGTGATCAACCAGACAACCGTTATTTTCATAAACAAAACGAACCTTTTCACGTCGTTTCAGTTTGGTGATTTACAGCGATCGATCAGACTTTGTTCTTTCGCCTTTTGCTGATATAAAGTGTCTATTAAGAGCAATGGATTCTAATTTTGGACAGAAACATCAGTTGAGCTTTGACAACAATCCCCCATCTCCATCACGGGTGGAATTGAGGTGGTCCAACAATCCCTCATCTCTATCAAGTCTGTATGTGATGTTGGCTGACAATTGCCCATCTCCATCAAGGAAGGGATTGAGGTGGTCTAACAATCCCTCATCTCTATCACGGGTGGAATCTTGGTGGTCCAACAATGCCGCATCTCCATCATCTCCATGTGTGAGGTTGTCTTGCAATTCCTCATCTCCATCTCGGGTGGAATCAAGGGCGTCCAACAAACCCTCATCTCAATCACGGGAGGAATTGAGGTGGTCCAACAATCCCCCGTCTCAATCACGGGAGGAATTGAGGTGGTCTAACAATCCCCCATCTCCATCACGGGAGGAATTGAGGTGCTCCAACAATCCCCCGTCTCCATCACGGGAGGAATTGAGGTGCTCCAACAATCCCCCGTCTCCATCACGGGAGGAATTGAGGTGGTTGAACAATCCCTCATCTCTATCAAGTCTGTATGCAATGTTGGCTGACAATTCCCCATCTCCATCATGGGTGGAATTGAGGTGGTCCAACAATCCCTCATCTCTATCAAGTCTGAATGCGATGTTGGCTGACAATACCCCATCTCCATCATGGGTGGAATTGAGGTGGTCCAACAATCCCTCATCTCCATCACGGGAGGAATTGAGGTGCTCCAACAATCCACCGTCTCCATCACGGGAGGAACTGAGGTCGTCTAACGATCGCTCGTCTCTATCACGTCTGTATTCTATGTTGGCTGACAATCCCCCATCTCCATCACAGAAGGAATTGAGGTGGTCTAACAATCCCTCATCTCTATCACGTCTGTATTCTATGTTGGCTGACAATTTCCCATCTCCATCACAGAAGGAATTGAGGTGGTCCAACAATCCCCCATCTCCATCACGGGAGGAATTGAGGTGGTCCAACAATCCCCCATCTCCATCACGGGAGGAATTGAGGTGGTCCAACAATCCCCCATCTCCATCACGGGAGGAATTGAGGTGCTCCAACAATCCCCCATCTCCATCACGGGAGGAATTGAGGTGGTCCAACAATCCCCCATCTCCATCACGGGAGGAATTGAGGTGGTCCAACAATCCCCCATTTCCATCACGGGAGGATTTGAGGTGGTCTAACAATCCCTCATCTCTATCACGTCTGTATGCGATGTTGGCTGACAATTCCCCATCTCCATCATGGGAGGAATTGAGGTGGTCCAACAATCCCCCCTCTCAATCACATGTGGAGTCGAGGTGGGAGAGAAATTCTTCATCTCCACAGTCTCCAGAACAGAGTTTGGAACACAGTTCCTCATCTTCCTTGCCTCTGGATATCCCTCTCCAGGTAAGCGAGATGTTAAGTGTTATCTCTTTTAAAGATCACCTGCACTTTCCACCGGTGAGCATATGCGATTCATCAGTGTCTGTGAGTGCGTGAGTGAGTGTCATTGAGTTCGTCAATTCGTAAACACTTCGCTCAATATCGCTTGAACCAACATTCGATTTTGATGAAACGTGTGGCTTGTTAATGGGGTCTTCGAGGGGTGGGAGGTTTCTTCGAAACGACCCACACAATTTCGATGAAACTGACCACAACCTTCATCACCCATGATGTACCAATTATTGTTCACAACATTAAAATGATCAGGGTCTGAGGGGGGTCTGTGGGGAGTTTGAGTGCCTGTTGCTCCTTATGCAGGTGAGCTTCGGGACAAGCGGTCCTATTTTTTGTCATGGAGAAGACGTGTTGGTTGAAGTTAAAAACCCACTTTATTCCACCGATCAATATCATGTCCCCTGCAGTTGAGTTCCGAGATGTGAGCAGATCCTCACCTTTTATTTGTAAATTTTCATTGTGAGGTTTGTGATGAAGTCACTCGATTGTTAAGGTGTAATAACGATACTGAGAAATATCTTGTTTAAAGATCTTGATGTATTCTTTCTCTGATCTTCGAATGAAACATGACGTTTTCTCAATTTGTATTGTTGTTCAGATCGAGAAGTATGACGTCATCAGAAAGCTCGGTGAAGGAGGTCAGGGAGCAGTTTACAAAGCGAGGAACACCTTGTGTGGTGATGAGGTACGGAAAGGTGTCGTGCTTTCAGGGTTGTGGTCAGGGTTCATAAAGGTGAACATGAAAAGGTTTTCCTCTACCTGTACCTCCATCTGTAAATTACTTCATTAAATCTCAATTCGCTCCCTTAAAGTTTCCTCCAACATGTGAAGTTCATGTAAATGAGTGTAAATGTGGTAAAATTCACCTCAATTACCTTGCTTATCCTCTTCGTGCATTTATACACTTGTGTATGCTTGGTGTTGGCTTAATGGTTCACGTGGTGAACTTGGGATCTGAAGCATCCTGAGTTCAAACCCCACTTGGCTGTTGAATTAATAACAGGTGGGGTTGATTCTGCCTGTCATCCTTGTGAGGTCGGCAAAATGAGTGCCAGCTTGCTGGTATCCTGTGTCAGAGTGGCCACCCATCCAGGATTATGCCCAACAGCCAAGGAGACTGCTGAGGTAGCACCAACGCTCTGCACAGAGTATGGTCCCAATGGATGGATGGATGGAAACTCATCTCTTTTTCCCTGAAATCTGAACTTTACCTTTTGCTGATGGAGCCTGATGATGTGATTGGATGTTCCCCTTCTACCTTTGATAAGTATGTTACCATATTGGTCTGCATGTTTTGTGAAGGTGAGCACGATGCTTGTGAGATGTAAATTGATGTAAATGGTCTGACTCACACCTGTGCACCTGGAACTGCATCACAAGTTTATGATCAACTTTTACCTGTCTGTTTCTCTTCCAGGTGGCAATTAAAATTTCCTTGAAGAACGACTTTGAGAAAGTGAGTTTATTTCATGACATTTGGGGTTAGAGTGCAAATCACAGCGAAATGTGACTTGACCTGAAAGGTTCGTTCATGATTTCCACCTGTTGGTCGAAAGTAAACAGATTAACAAAGTAAACAGGTGTTACTGGGACCAATTAAAACGTCATATTTACCCTCAACATCACAAAAATATAAATATTTTAACTTCAGTAAGGAATATTCCTGAGAATATGGAATATCATGAAACTTTGTCTCAAGAGAGTATTCAGTCCTGAAATGTATTTATGAGGTTAAAATCTCGGTTTTGGGGACTACCTGGACTCATACATTGTACCCCACATGTCGTCACTTTATTCTCTCTCTCTCTCTCTCTCTCTCTCTCTGTCTCTCTCTCTGTCTGTCTCTCTCTCTCTCTCTCTCTCTCTTTCTCTCTCTCTCTCTCTCTCTCTCTCTCTCTCTGTTTCCTCCATCTCTTTCTCTCTCTCTCTCTCTACTTCACTCTCTCTCTCTCGTTGCAGTTTTCAAAAGAAGCCTCCATCATTTCTTCCTTGCATCATCCAAACATCAGTAAGTGAGCATTTCATTTTCAATTATAAATTGTTTTTTCATCGTGATGATGTTAAATCAAGATGCTTTGTTTGTATTATTACTGTTATTCACTGAAAAGGTTTGTTTTCCTTCATTTGAATATGGATGGGTTGAGGACCCTGGAAATCTTTCCAAAAAGTAGGCCATCTTGTGCTCGTGGCATGGTCAGATTACCTGCATGGGGTTAACTCTTTCATTCACAATACCTATCGGTGACATGTTCGGACACGGATACAGCAGGGATACAATGGGCCAAATGGTCTTTCAATGTGCGGCATTTTCAGCACGGTGCATCCACTGAACTTCCGAAAGGACCGTCTGGTGAACCCTCACATCGACCTTCTCAACGATAATCCTCTTCAGGAAGTTCAATCATTCAAACTCCTCGGTCTCACAATCAGCAATGATCTTTCTTCGGCAAACCACATTCCAAAGTTGGTCTCCAAGGCCAGCCACTGACTGGGCATCCTACGTCATACAAGGCTGTGAGGGTTAGTACACCTTCCTTGGTACACCTGAACTCCTATTAAACGACAAGACTTTCATCCGCAGCTTGATGGAGCACATACTCTCTCCTTTGGGTTGGCTCCCCAACCTCACACCTTACTCAGGTCAACGCCATGGAAACCAAGACCTTCAGGATCATTGGAATCTTCTTTGTGGGCCGATCACTTTCCTGTCGCAGACAGGGAGGTGGTTTCTCTATCTCTACGGCCGATCTTTTCTGGTCTGATCTTGCAACCTCTGCTCTTTCCGTGCTTCCCCAGCCTTTACCCCTCCACCCAGGGTCTCTGCTGGGCAGGCAAGGTCCACCATCAATCCCCTTCTTGTGAAACTTCCAAAATCCAGGATCACTGCTCATCTCCACTCATTCGTTCCTCTTTCTTCCACCTGTGCAACCAAACACCACATTCTTCCCAATCTTATTCTTCCCTCCAACTCTTCACGACAGCTGTTATCACCATTTCAGATAAGCCCCCCCTCCCTCATCCAAAAACATGACAATTTCGATCCCATTTAATGCCCCCCCCTCCACCTCCTTCCAAATTTACAGTTTTTTTCCGAACTGACATGATGTTTCTGGTTCCATCCTGTCCACCCCATGCGTCCTCCCCACACCCATTGCTTGTCCCAATCTCCCCCTATTTTGTTTTTCAACCCCACTATAAGTGTGTCTGTCTCTCTCGTTCCTTTTGTTCTGTTGTCTCCTGATCTGTTCAGTGTTCTCGCTCTTCCATGAGCCTTGACTCTGGAGATAAAAAATTAATTGTATTCATTTAATGGTGAAACAAAGATGGGGAAACATGAGATTGTGCCTTTTATTTCCCGATATAATGAATGGAAGACAATGTTTGATTCAGAAAATCGATCAGTCAGATACGAGATGGAATAAAGAGTTACCAACTCCATCACACTCCCAGTGATAACAACTTACCCCAACTCCATCACACTCCCAGTGATAACAACTTACCCCAACGACTTCACACTCATGATCATGGATGGTGTCCCGGATCTATGGACCCCTGAGGTCATCCATTGAATGTACACAAACTACGTTCCCAGCACGAGGAATGTTCAGATCACCCTTTATGTGGAACTTCGTGCTGAGTAGACGTGGGTAGCTCTCCACAGTTAAACTACATCAGTCATGTGACGGAAAGCCAGACAAAGGCCTCACCGTGTCACATTTGAACCTCCTCTTCACTCAACAGATGTAGTTATCATAATGAGGATTTGTTTTTATTTCTGCATTTTAGTTCTGATGATTCTTTCTCCTGCACACTGTCATCCCCATGTAGTTCAAGTTTATGACATTAACAAGACCGAGGAGATGATGTTCATGGTCCTGGAACTCGCACATGGTGGTATGTTTTTCATCAATCTTCTGTTCCGAAGGTGTGTACCTGTGATCAAATCTGATCATTTCACTCACTCATGGCAACTTATCCACACAGGTAGTCTGTTGGATTATCGGCAACATCATGCACCAATGACAGAGGAGAAGATACGTCCCATCATTTTCCAGGTGAGCTGAGCCTGTACTGACGTCATTCTTCATGATGTTCAACGTGTGGTTTAAAATCAGGATTTTTCAAATGAACAACATTTGTTGGAAACTCCAATTTGCATAACGACCCGTTAATTCAGTGCTTTCCTTCCAGGCGGCGTCTGCACTCAGTTACATCCATAGCAACAACATCATGCACGGGGACATCAAGGTAAAACAAATCTGAACACAAAAACCTCATGATGATGTTGTCATCGCGGGACATCAGTGAAACACTATCACAGAAGGGAGAGGTTTTTCTTTGGGGAAACAGGAAAATGTGTTGGAAATGAAGGAAAGTTTTTTCTGGAATTGTCTCATTTGAACTGGTTTGAATGAAGATGAACATAACAAGGAGACTGAGCACCCTCAGAGACCTTGTTGACCTTGGTACACATTGATAGCAATTCACTAGTCAAGCTCATAGTTACTGTAACAAGGATCGGTGAAACCTCGTGCAGCGTTGAAATCAGATGACGTCAGGGGGTGAAGATACTTCCACATGTTACAGGTGAGTTCAGGTTACGTCATTGATGAAGATACCTCCACATGGTGCGGGTGAATTCAGGTAACAACAGAAGGTGAACAGACTTACACATGTTACAGGTGAATTCAGGCAACAACAGAAGGTGAACAGACTTACACAGGTTACAGGTGAATTCAGGTAACAACAGAAGGTGAACAGACTTACACATGTTGCAGGTGAATTCAGGTGATGTCAGTCGGTGAAGATACTTACACTTGTTTCGGAAAGATCACAAATTGGTTGTTGATTGAGGGCTGGAGCAACAAGCAGTGTGAGGCAGAAATGGGAAACACGAATAAGAATGAAGGGTGTATTTGTCGGGATGTTGTTTCGAGATTGAAGGTGATGTTAACGTATTAAATGCAGGAACCCAGTGAGTTCTCACCTCATTTGGGCGATTTTAGAAAGGAGGCCAACTACCAATATATCAGCTTGTCTTCTCTTTCGTGTAAGAGAGATTATGTGATTGATCCAGATCTTGTTCAGATTCCCGAAAGGTGAACATGCTTTTCCAATGTGTACCTTGTTTCCCTCCTCACCACAAATCACAATGCCAAATATGGAAATCATTTCACATTTTTCAGGGTCTTTTCTCCAACTTTTATTTTTGGAGAATTTGCCCATGACCCAAAACACGTGATCTTGATCTTATCATCACTCATGTTTATCCCGGTGTTGAGTGCCAATAAATTGAGATTATCAGTTTCAGCTGTTACTGGCTGTGGTTCACATTTGGTTGGTTGTTTGCATTTTACAAAGTCGAGGCTCATGAAAAAGCTGGTACAAGAACACTGAATGGATCAGGACACAACAGGACAAAATCAACAGTTGAGAAGGGGGGTGGGACACCAACAGCAGAGTTGAAGGCCAGTATCGAGGCAGATTGGATGGACAAGCAATGGATGTGGGGAGAAATGAGGTGGAGAAGAGGATGCATGTGTAGGACAAGATGGATACCAGAAGGAAACTCTGAGGAGGGAAATCGGGAATTTGGATGGAGGAGGATAAGGGTGTGGTGGAGTGTGGTGCAGTGTGAGTGTTAGCAAGGGTAGAAAAGATCACGGTTTTCGATGGGGGATGATCTGAGATGGTGTTGAACGGCTGTTTGAAGACGTGGAGGGAATTATGAGATTTAAGAGAATGTGGCAGTTGGTTCCACAAGTGGGAAGAAAGAGGAACGAATGAGTGGAACTGAGCAGTGATCCTGCATTCTGGGAGTTTCACCAGATGGGGATCAATGGTGGACCGCGTGTGCCCAGCATAAACATGGGGGGGGGAGCGTTGTGGAGAGGGGAAGGGGACAAAGCAGAGAATGCAAGACCAGAAAGGAGGTGGTGGAAGACAAATAGACCAGCGACCTGTCTGCGATGACAAAGTGACAGGCACATAGACTCAGCTTCATCACGGGAGATTGCAATGATCTTGAAGGCCTTGGTTTCCACGGCGTCAAGCTCAACAAGATGTGAAGCTGTGGAACCAGCCCAAAGAGGAGAGCAGTACTGCCTCAACTTGTGGATGAAGGCCTTGTAGTTTGATAGGAGTTCAGGTGTGCCAAGTTCGGACTTTGCACGACGGACGATGCCCAGCCAAGTCAAATGAGTTTTGCCCAAGAGAGATCGTGGCTGACAGGGAGACCCAGCAGTTTGAATGAATGAACTTCCCCAAGAGGATTGGGAAGAAAATCGATGGGGCGGTTTGTCAGACGATCCTTTCGGAGAGAGATCGAGAGTGAGAGTGTGAGATTTGTCTGGATTGAAAGACATACTCCAAGTGTTTGTACTGCATCAAGGTGGCAACATGTCCAAGGTGGAGTGACCTGGTCTGAATCCAGATTGGTGATATGAGATGAGGTTGTTCGAGAAAAGAAATGATTTCACATCAAATGTGGTGATGGATTCAATGACATTGCTGATGATTGCAAGTCAGCTGACAGATCTGGAGTTGAGGGGAAACTGCAAATCTCGATCTGTTGAGGGAGTGTTGTTCCACCAACAAGTACCCCATGATTGTTTACACAGTGAACTTTTCATGATCAAGTCCGTGACAATCAGAACAGGAAGGGTGATAGAATACAGCCTTGTGTAACTCCTGTGGATAAATCAAAAAGGTCGATCGGTCCATTTTCAGTTTCCACACACGACATGGAATTGTGATCCGTGCTTTCATCATGTCCATCATTTTCTCTCTGATGCCGTATCACCTCACGATCTTATGAGGTATTTTATTGATGTGATTGTAAAATGTTAATTCTCATACGTACAATAAGTAGATATTTTATTGAAACGTTCATCCTTGTATTTGTCCCACTCAATGTACTTCAACTATTTTGAAATGGATCAGCTGATGAGATGCTGAAAAGGTTCATTGATCACGTGGTGTGGCTGTTTGCTGTTACGGTGATGATCCATGTTTTGTTAAATACATTTCATGTTGTTTCAAGTAAATGAAGATCGTCCTTTTCATCGGAATAGGGACATGAGTTGTGTAAAGCACACGTAACATTACCTGGTGAAAATGATAACTTATCTTCCACGCTTCCATTTTACTCTTCCATCCATCCAACAGCTCGCAAACATCTTGTACAACGACCTCGGAGTCCTTAGGGTCGCCGACTTTGGCCTTTCATGTGTGTTTGAACCTGGAGCAGTCGTGTTTGGGATAAGGGGAACACCTGGCTACATGGCCCCAGAGCTGCACTGCCCCGAGGGCTACAATGGTCCTGCGGTCGACGTGTGGGCTCTTGGGGTTGTCCTGCACTTGTTGATAGACCGATATTTCCCATACTCGTGGGAGACGATCAAGGTGAGTGTTTCCTCCTTACAATCGACCGAACCTTCGTGACGATCTTAGTGTTCATGATCGATGTGAATGTCGATACAGTGTTCTTTCATAGATATGAGTATCTTCATCAGATTTCACATCAACACAGACCAGAGAAATCATGAACAAGGTTGAAAGAAGAAAAACGTTTCTTGTTTTCAGAAACAATCATTTCACGGGATCACATCATTGCCATCGTCAGACAGTCGGGTTGTACATTTTGTTCACTGCTTGGTTTTTCTCATCCTTGGCAAAGTAAGAATGTAAAAATGATTAAAATAATTACAATTTCCATCAACAATATGAATTTTGGAGTGAATAGGCTCAAATCATTGTGGTTGGATTGTCCAAGAGGTCGTTGGTTCGAATCTAACAATGGCCCAGTCATACTGAAGACGAAAACCTCAGACATGTTGCTTCTTTGCCTTACGACCAACACTTGAAGGATAAAGCTGCGACAGACCCGATGTGTTGGTAGCGATGGGAGGTGGGGGATCGTATTTATCCCTTATTGCCCCTTCTGTCTTCGGAGAGAAAAGTGAGGTCACAAGATGGCGTCGCTGGGACCCGTTGTGCTTTGGACTGCAGTCAAGTCCAATGTTGTCTCATGTTTGTGTCTGCAAGCACGCACAGAATATGTGTGACTGCTTCTCCATGAGCCTTCAGATTCAGATTTGGATGTGCCAAACCCTGTTACAGTGTCAGTGATGGCGAAGCAGTTTTTTGGCTTGGGTAAAATTGGGTGGTTTGCCATTGCCTTGCCAGACAGAGTTCGGGCACGAATTTGTTATACCTTCATGGTGCCGGTGACAGCTCGCCTACTCTTCACGAAGGACACCGTGAGGTGTTTAACGTTCACCAACTAATGTCGGCAGATGGGACACCCAGTTTCCGTCCACCCGAGGGAGGGTACACACATTGATGAATCACTGTGCTTGTGAAACACCAGGGTGACAGTTTATATTTGGTTCCGTGGGTTTGGATTCAAAGCCAGGCGAAACGGCTTCAAGGCAAGTGGGCAAACCTCTCGGTCACCCTGTGAGACCCCATCATCCTGAGACGATGAAAGAAAAACTCTTGATATAAAGTTTGGATTGTAAAACACAGAATCTTTGAGTTCACTTTGAGATGAAAATGTTGTGGGCACCTGCTTGGTGAATGAATCAGTGAATTTTACAGATCTGTCTCTTTGCAGGACGTCGGATGCAAGAATCGGCCGTTTCACTACAAACCTCCCTCTTCTGCTGGGTCCCAGTGCGCTGAGCTCTTAAAATCCATGCTCTGTGTCGATCCAACAAAGAGGATCTCAATGAAGGTGTGTGATAACGGGGCAGCTTCTACTTTGGATATTTTATTTGATTTACCAAAAGTTCGAGCAGGACTGTGAAATTCACTATTGTGGGACTGAGTGGTTCTTGGCCAAATGAGATGGCGTGTGATGGTAATTACTCAAGATTCTGGATGGACCGAGTTGTTTTACCTTGAAGGAGATCCTCGTGCATCCATGGATAAACAAGAGGACACCTGGTGTGAAGAAACGTTCCCGTGACTCCGAGAGCACGGATGCAAGACCAGCCAAACGTCTGTGCACATCTAAAGGTACTGGTTCTCTGCTGGACTGTGGTTCTGCTGTTTAACATCTACTGATTCTCGTGAACCTCATGAGCCAGTTCCTGTTATTTATTCTGCTCATTATTCATGGATCAATAATAATTTGGCCTGGGCTTGGCCACGTGGTGTGAATCATTCCCCTTACGATGATGGGAGCAATTTTCGAGTCACCTCAGTCTCAAAACATCAGCAGTTGGATTGGGCCGACTAATGATGGGCCAGGATGAAGCCTGTGCATTTCATTTTGTCTGCGATGGAGTTGTAAGGCCGATTTTCCTTTTGCTTTGGCATCTGCTTTCCCTGTCAACAATGGCGTGAACTGTGGGGGAGTGCAAGTTTGGGCAATTATGGGATGTCAAATCTGAAGCAATTGGGCCATCCCGTGGGAACCAAGAACTCGCCCTAAACTTGTACTTGATCACCACTGCCTTCCTTATTTTTCGTTTTTCACCTGCATTCTTTCAGGGTTTCTCATTTACCAACATCATGACTGAAGTAACTGTGACTTCCTGTTCAACTTGAGTGTTAAACATCCTCAATTGATACTGACCATGATTTGGTGTTTGGTGTTTGATCCAATTGGTGTTTGTGTGTGGATTGCTGCCTTGATTTATATTTCTTGGACCTGTTTTTGTCGGATGCCCTTCGTGTCACACATTGGTCCCACCGAATGGATGGTTTTTCGACTCGTATTCATCGTAGGACATTCCAATGATGTGGAAAGACTTGGCGTCCTCAGCAAGGAGTGAGGCAGGGGTACCAGCCCAGACACGAGAGCAGTACTCCATCAAGCTGCAGTTGAAGGCTTTGCCATTTGTTAAAAGTTGAACAGGAGCAAAAGAGAGAGCTCGGACCATCATTATGGAGAAATGCCAACACTTGCAACGGTGGGTAAAATTGGTGACTGAAAACCATCTTCGTGAGAATGTTGAAAAGTAAAAGCAATTGTTGAAATATTACGGTCATGAATGTTCCTCCTTGACACCATGCCTGTCTGAATTTCTCGCCCACCTCCCCCCTTCCATTGAGAGCCAAGTTCACAGTTTCCGGGCCTTCTGCAATAAAAAGGCCAATACAAGGACATTGAGCCAAGTTCACAGTTTCCGGGCCTTCTGCAATAAAAAGGCCAAGACAAGGACATCGAGCCAACTTCACAGTTTCTGGGCCTTCTGCAATAAAAAGGCCAATACAAGGACATCGAGCCAACTTCACAATTTCCAGGCCTTCTGCAATAAAAAGGCCAATACAAGGACATCGAGCCAAGTTCACAGTTTCCGGGCCTTCTGCAATAAAAAGGCCAATACAAGGACATCGAGCCAAGTTCACAGTTTCCGGGCCTTCTGCAATAAAAAGGCCAATACAAGGACATTGAGCCAAGTTCACAGTTTCCGGGCCTTCTGCAATAAAAAGGCCAATACAAGGACATCGAGCCA